>NC_065547.1:36494512-36799477 GCF_022605725.1 Anthonomus grandis grandis | reverse complement strand
TGCATTATATAATAATATTAATGATGTTTGATTATTAAAACCCTTTGTAATTCGAGCTATAAAACTGAGCTTTCTGAACAATGTTTTCTATATGAACGTCGAAGAGCAGTCTGGAATCCAACCTCACACCTAAATCTTTAATAAACTCCACATACTTCAAGATAGTGCCCCCGAGATAGACATCACATTTGTTTTGTGTGAGTTAGTTGGCTTTCTAAGAAACAATCCGTTTGAAACAGTAATAAAGGCAAAAGAAGACACGCATTTTCCTGGTTCTACTAATGCAGCTCGTAGTAGGATAAGAAATTTGGAAATTAAAAGTTGCTGTGCAAGAAATAAAATATTTTTGACTGAAGCAAATAAATAGAGAGGATTAGAATTTGCCCATCAATATGCACACCAAAACAACATATAGAAAAAACAACATATAGTAATATTTTTGGATGAAAAAACCTTTCACTCGTGCAGTAATAGCAAAATCCGCGTTTAAGGCCCTCTAATACCAGATATGATGAAAGATATACACATAAGACTAATCAAAGTGGACGTTTTAGGATAAACGTTTGGGCCTGAATTAGTTTTAGAGGACCAGACGTTTGTGAAATAGTGCAGGGAAGGCTTAATGCCTTAGGATGTTGAAATATCCTGAACAATGTTATGATGCCATCGGTTGGTGTAGTCTATGGGCAAGATTTTATCTTCCAACATGATAATGCTCGTATACATACAGCCTGTATAGTTCAAAACTATCTAGACCAAAGACGAATTCAAGTTTTACCGTGGCCCTCGAAAAGCCCCGATATCAACCCAATGATAAACGTTTGGGGTAAAATGGCAACATATATGTATAAAGATAACTTTAAGCCTAGAAATCAGAATGAATAATGATAAATGACGCATGGGACCAAATAACCGAAGAATATACCAGAAACTTAATTTTAAGTATGTCACGACGTTTGCAAGCCGTAATTCATAACGGCGGTGCGCTTACTAAGTATTAATAATTTTTTATTCCATATTATAAAAAAAAAGATTTTATTTAGTTTTGGTTTATTTATAAAATGTGTAAAAATAAATATCGAAAAAGAAAAATGTCTTGTATCAATTAAAAGCTTGTTAATAATAAATATTTCTAGTAGTAGTGAGTGATCGTGTTTTCGTAGTGTATATGTATAAATAAATAAGTTGACTATTTTCGATTGTTTTAATTCACTTCTAGAGAACGGGAAAAACGCTACATGTTCTCGAAACACATTATATGTTGATATTATTTTCTAAAAAACTGAATATTCCTTCTACATAATGATTTCCCTCTCATACTTATGTGCGAGAGATCAAATTCTTAAAGAATGTAAAGCTGAAAAACGTGTTTATCTAATGATGTGGATCCTTAACAAATATGACACAATACAACTTTCAGATGGCCTTATTATTACACTTAAGAATTTTATTTTTCGCTTGAAGAGAGTTTGTAACGAGTTCTATCATTGAGGGACGAGTTTCCATTTCTTTGTAATTGAACCCTGGTAGCTTAAAAAAATTCTCATTTAGTCATTTTAGTAGGGAAGTTTGCATTTTTTTAGTATTACTGCTTGCAATCAACAGTAAGTTTCAAATTATAATCAAAAATTAAAATTAATAAACGTATTTATAAAAACACTATATTAGCTAGTATAATAATAAAAAAGCAGGTGTATAGAAAGTTATTTTGCTCTTAATTGCAAGGTGTGTCGGACAATTGTAAAGACAGAATTTTGGGGTCTCGCGCAAAGCTGTTCTACTTTTTTGTGAAACTAATAGTACTGCAAACGGAGTGAAAACGAAAAATGTTACTTCAGGTGCTGTCATAGCGTGCACTTTATATAAAATAGAAAAAAGATTAAAATTACTTTAGATAGAAGGTTTTGCGTAGAGTTAATTGGCGTAAAGTAATAATTTAATGTCTATTTTTCCTCTTTAAAATGATGTACAGGGTGTTACAAAAGAAGGTAATATACCAAAAATCACTTATATAAAAGTTGCATAATGAGAGAGTTACTTTAGGACATTATTGAAAATTTGCTTGGTTGAAAATTAAATGGTTACCGTTTTAACAAAAATTGTTCAAAGCTGTCCCCATTTGTTCAATTAACACACAATCTTGCTCGAGCCACAAGCTTCGAAAATACGAGTTTAATCCAGGTGTCTTGGAATTAACCACTTTTCCTTGAAGTTCTTCCAGAGTATTTACTTTATTATGATACACCAAGTCTTTCAAATAGCCCCATAGGAAAAATCGCAAGGTGTTAAATCTGGAGAGCGGGAAGACCAAACAATGGGTGCATTGCGCTCTTTCCATCTATTCGGAAACTCATTCTTTTGGTGTTCATAATCTTCTCGTCTAAAATGAGGTGGAGCCCTATCATGTAAGAAGCACATATTCTTTTTAAGCACATCTTTTAATAATTGTGGCGAAAAAAGTCGAAATAAATTTTACGCCTCAGTCGAGGTGGAAAAAAGTAGGATATGGAGGATGTTGAATATTAGACCTTTTTACAGAATGCGGATTTTCTACTGCCCTAACATGATAGCTGTGTAAATTTTGCACTTCGTCTTGTGTAAATGTGGCTCCGTCTGTACACAAAATTAATTTCATTAAATCTTAATTTCTACCGAACTGTTCTAAAAGCCACTGGTAAAATACAACTTTCTAGGATGACCTTCAATTTGAAACGCTTGTACGTGTTGATACTGATAGAGATAATACTGTTCTTGTCGTATTGTTTATGAGAAACTTGGTTGTGTTTTCGACTATTTCTAAAATGTCTTCCCCAATTTGTAACTTTATATCAAAAAAATTGTTTATTGAAGATTCTTATTTAAATTTGTAATGTTTTATTATATTTTTTATTATGCAACTTTTTGTAGGTGATTTTCAATATATCAACTCCATTTGACGAGTTTTACAAACTATTAAAATGACTCAGTTTTGATAACCCTGTATAGCCTTAAGCACATTCATTTCTAAAAAATTTAATTGAAAGAAGTCGTCCATATTCTCAAAGAGACCTTGATATAATCATATCAAAAGAGAACAATATCTCGAAAACTAAACATGTATCAAGAAAATGTTTTATGTGAAGTTTAAATGGTTTTCAGGGGGCCATAAAATGACGTCATTGGTTTGACCTTAAGTGGACGTCTTCAAGGTCAAATGAAGGTCAACTCCACTTTTTTGCATAGAAACCTCTATTTTTTTTAATAGTATATGATTTAGCGTTAAAAAATAAGTAACTTTCATCTGACACTTTTTTACATGCGACCTCTGCTTTTCAAGATATTAATTCTTAATTCTTTTACGAATTTTTTCCTTGGCAATGACATATGCCCTTGTAGGAAGTATCTGATGATCTATCAAAAGGAGTGAAAGTATCTTATGATAGAATGTTATAATCAACAGAATCGAAAACTTGAAAATATTGAACTTTGTACGTTTGTACAAAGTTCAAATAAAAGAAATTAAAACAAAAAAAGTCAGAAAAATATTTCAATAAATGTTCAAAGTGTTGACCTTCCACTTCTATACGTTTTTCGACTCGCTTTCTAAACGATCGATAAACAGAGTGCAGCATCCGTGGAGTTATCTACCCGCAAACCTCCGTGATTCGCAGGTTCATATTTTCGGGAGTCGTTGGTGGATCGCGATATACGATCTCCTTCAAATAAACCCATAGAAAAAAATTTAAGGGCGTCAAATCAGGTGACCGTGGCGGCCAGTGGACTCCACCGCGACCTATCCAACGTCCATTGAAGTCACGATCCAACATTTGGCGCGCAACGCGTGAATAATGTGCAGGACAACCATCACGCTGATACCACATATTTAGTCTCACTTTAAAACACACATCTTCCAAAAATACTAGTAGAATCTCCAGCAAAAAATTACGGTATTTTTGGCCTGTAAGGACACCATCAATAAAATAAGGTCCTATGACTTTATCATTGACACCAGACATTCACAGACCATGGCCGCTGATGTTCTATCGCTTGAAACCACCTGGGATTTTTAACTGCCCAATAATGCATGTTATGACGATTAACTACACCATAGTTTTTAAATGAAGCTTCATCGGTGAATAAGACGCGCAGAAAGAAATTGTTATTTTCATGCAACTGATTTTGGGCCCATTCACAAAACAACACTCGATTTTTGAAATCATTCCCATGAAGCTCTTGATGTAACGACAAGTGATACGGATGAAACTTGTGGCATTTCAAAATTCTCAGGACACTTGTTTTAGAGCTTCCAGAAGCAGAAGAAATTGATCGTGAGCTGACTCCAGGATTATGGGCAACTGCAGCTAAGACGACAATTTCATTATTTTGACTGGTAATGCTTCTCTTTCGTGATCGATTTATCGTTCTCACACTTCCATCTTCTATAAAGTGGTTCACTACACGATAAAATGATGCTCGCGATGGAAGTGGCCGTTGAGGATGTCGCATGATATACAGTTCAATGGCTCTATTAATATTCCGTTCAGATTCACCATAGATAAGGACCATTTCAACTTTTTCATTTATTGTTAGGTATTCCATAGTCACTTAACAAAATAGTCAAATACTTGATAACTGAACGAATACTGTGAAGCAAAATAATCTCTTATTTACTTTATTCATCAGTATTTGTGTACAATCACCTGAAATACCTGTGATAAACACGTGAGATCTGTTCACTATAGAAAATTTTCGCATCATAACAACTTGCATTGATCATTGATCAACAATGCCTTGTCACAAGAATATTGATGAATTGCTGAACCAAAGCTATTCCTGTGCCTAATGTCATTGTCAACAAAAAAATTCGTAAAAGAATCAAGAATTAATATCTTAAAAAGGAGAGGTGGCATGTAAAAAAGTGTCAGATGAAAGTTACTTATTTTTTAACGCTAAATCAGATACTATTAAAAAAATAGAGGTTTCTATGCAAAAAAGTGAAGTTGACCGTCATTTGACCTTAAAGACGGACTCAAGGTCAAACCAATGAAGTCATTTTATGGCCCCCTGGAAACGATTCAAACTTCACATGAAATATTTTCTGGATACATGTTTAGTTTTCGAGATATTGCGATGTCTCAAGTTAAATGGACCACCCTGTATATAATGTAACGATATTTTAACGCTGCGAATACTTCTTGAATCTTCCGGAACCATGGTCCATCGAGTGTATGCCAGAGCCACGACGCCGCCGGGAGCCATTCAGTTCAGTTCAGAATATTGGCGCGAAATTTAAATCGAATAAATAGTAGTAAATAAATAGAGTGTAAATAAATATCTCTAGTAGTCGTGTTTAGTAGTTTAAGTGTGCAGATAAATCAGATGACTATTTTTGTGCATCGAATATTTTAACTCAGCCTTAACGAACGGTAAAAATGCTAGAATATCATGAAGAACTTTCTTTTTTAAACCATTTTAGATTTATTTTCTTTTTCTGAAACGAGACGTGACTAATATCTCGTATTGCATAAATATTTACATGAATATGATATGACTTTCATGTTTCTGTATATAGAAGTTCGTTTGATATATAACTAACTTCAATATAATATAGGTACAAGTCAACGATAGTGCACCATATTCAATGAAAAGTGGCTTACAAGATTACGTATGTGGTATTTTAAAATTATTGTCTTTTTTAGCAGCCTTAGCCTTATAAGTTCTTTAAGATGACCGCTCAGTTTCATCAAAAAAATTGATAAAGTATGCTTCATAAAAATGATATATATCAAGCTTTTTGCTAGTTTGCTTTACAAGAGCATCGTCAACTAATGATTGATTATTTCAAAGCATAATTTCACGAATTCTAGCGTTTCTTTAGAAATAGTTCTGAAACGGAAGGTTTAATCTTCCACATGACTACTCAATTCCAAGACAACTCCAAACCTTAAGAAGCTATTGAAGTATCTTCATTAAACAAAAAACATAATTAAATAAAATATATGAACTACCTAAGTTATTCATGGTTTAATTAGTTTAAAACATAATGTCGGAAATACCAGGTTTTTCACAATTCCACAGAATTGTAATAAAAACAATTAAGCTTGTGTATTGAATACGATTACAAAAATTTAAATTTTTAAGTACCTAAGTTTATTTATATCATCTCACAATACAATGCAATATCTAACAACCTGCATAATTAATTTTTAATACTCCTCTTCCAGATTCGCTCTCTATGAAATGGGAAAATGCATAACAAAAGACCAATGTCTCTCGCACACCCATAAGTCTAAGCCCTGGTTCGTCTACGATGGAGAATGCCTAAATCAATGTCCTGAGGGAACAACCTATAATGCCAAAAATAACAGTTGCAAATTCTGTGGGGACGAATGTGTAAAAATCTGTGATAGTGCGGCTTTAACCACCCAAATCGTCATAGAAAACATGAAGGGATGCACGCATATAAACGGATCCTTATCGATCACAGACCTTAAACGTCAAGAAGAGAAAATCACGTATGAGTTTCTTCTAAGGCACCTTCGGTCGATAAGGTACATTAAGGATTATTTGCTGATTGCCCGCAATGAGATTCTGGAAGATCTGAATTTTTTACCGAATCTAGCGGAGATCAAGGGAGAAACATTGAATGGTAACAAGGCCCTCTTTGTGTTTGGAAATAGAAATTTAAAGAAGCTTTGGAATCTGGATAATAAACAGTTTTCTTTAAAAATTAGTCATGGTAAGTTTTTCGGTGGATTTTTCATAGTGGGTTTTTTAATTTTTTTTATCATTAAACATGTAAAATGTCATTTATTTATCCATAAAAATATTAAATCCATAATAATTGTGTCTTTTTTCAAACTACGTATGTAGCAATCCATTTAGATTTATAAATATTTTATGTACAAATGAAAACGTAATATTAAACAGTATAAATAAATAAATACCACCGGAATGGAAATTTCAGATTTTGGTCTCTAATTAGATTGAATTTCGACATTCTGCACCCGTTCTGTTTTTAAATAGTATAGTCAATGACTTCTAATTAACATTGAATTTTCCAATAATTATCATGACAAAATGGATCAAAAATATATGATTTTACTGTTTTTTTTTTAATTTAGTTGCCTATTAACACCTTTTTCGATTTTCGGCAATATAGGTTTTCACGATAATGAACAACTATGTCTTACAGAAATCGAACAATTTGCACTGTTAAACGGCTTCTAATTAACATTAAATTTTCCAATAATTATCATGACAAAATGTATCAAAAATATATGATTTTGCTGTTTTTTTCTGAATTTAGTTGCTTATTAATACTTTTTTTTGATTTTAGGCAGCATAGGTTTTCACGATAACGAACAACTATGTCTTACAGAAATCGAACAATTTGCATTAAAAAATAATATTACCTATACCGAAACAGATGTGTCACAATATTCCAATGGATTTGACTGTAACATCTTCATAGATACAAAACTCCAGGTGAACGTTACTAAAATCACATCCAATAACGTAACGTTAATATGGGAACAAAAATATGGACAACAGGGACTTTATTATACAGTACATTATTCTGGTAAACAATTTTCCTTTTAAGAAAAAACTCAAAAATTTCATATACCCTTTTAATACCACCACTGCACTGAGAGTACCTTTCATGGGCATGCCTTCTTGTGAAATACATTTTTGTCTAAACTTAAATTCCACGACACAAACCATTATTTACTTTTCAGATTCAGAAGAACAAGAAGAAACTAGTGAAGATATGTGCATGGCCAAAAAGTTCAGCTGGATCACCTTAACCACAACCAACAATTCTGCTCAATTACTTAAGCTAAAACCTTATACAACTTATAATTTTTATATAAGAACCTATTTAAATAATATGGAAGTTAGGGAAAAAACTAGTTACAGATCATTCCGCACTTTACCAGACGATCCTGATGCTGTACCATATTTTATTGGTAATATTCTTTTTAAATTCATATTTTAGCAATAAAATTCTAATATCTATAATTCGTCGATCTAATTTCATACTTTTTCATCAATTTTTTTAAAAACCTTAATCATACATTTAAATCTTTACCATCAACATCAATTTCTGATCCAAAATATATTTTAGCCACACCAATAAGCCATGACTCAATAAAACTGGAATGGGCAGCACCAGAAACCACTAATGGTAAACTAGGAAAATACAAAATAAATATTTACAAAGAGGAAGACGACATTACTTTCATAAGGAAAAGAAACTACTGTACGCACCCCTTTAGTCCCTTGGGGAATCAAATAGACAACTCAGCAGACGAACTGCTCCTACCGAAAGTCCATAATGAAACTGTCCCGCCAAATGAACAGTGTGCCCCTACAAACGAAGAACTTAACATTCGACTCCAGAATAATCATTGGCTATTTCTCTGTGATATTCAGTCTCAATCGAAGTTTGGTGTGGACTATTGCCGAAAGTATTACTATGATAACGAATATTTTGATACTAACAGATCTCAAGTAAAAAGGTCCCAGATTACGGATGACAACCCCTATAAGAAAACGGTCCGAGACAACTTTTTCTCGATTAAACTAGGACCAAATGTGACCAGTTACACTTTCACGAAACTAAAGCAGTTCACTCAATACGTGTTTTACATAGTCGCTTGTAACGAAAACGACTCTGGACGCCAGTTATGTAGCCCAGTACTGCAAAATTTTACGAGAACCTTAAAAAATCCAGAGGCAGATAATGTCCAGGATTTTGTAGTGCAAGTGATGAATTCTTATGATATTGTCGCAACATGGAAGGAACCGCAGAACCCCAATGGGTTTATCTTGGCTTATAACGTGATTTATAGAAAGGAGTCGAAGGGTTCGAAACATTCCAAGAACCAAACTGAGTGTATATTACCAGAACATTTTCGACAAAATAAGAAAGTTGTTTTAAGAAATTTGATTCCTGGTAGGTACGTGGTGATGGCTCAAGCAGTATCTTTTGCTGGTCCAGGACAATTAAGTGTTCATCCGATTCAGATTGATGAAGCGGAAATTAATCCGTGGTGGATTGTACTAATTGGGGTTGGTTTTTTAGGTAAGTCGACCAATTATATTAACGGAAAATTAAAATTTTTGAAATTTGGGTTAAAATTTCACTTTTTTCATTCTCCCGTTTTAGGTTTTCTAAGCGCCATAGCAATCATAACCTTTTTAAGAATGAAAAGCAAACATTTTTCGGATAATGTGCATTTAATTACTCATGTTAACCCCGACTACGCCATTGTGAACTACAATACGGATGAATGGGAAATTGAGCGTGATG
This sequence comes from Anthonomus grandis grandis, assembly GCF_022605725.1. Taxonomy (NCBI): domain Eukaryota; kingdom Metazoa; phylum Arthropoda; class Insecta; order Coleoptera; family Curculionidae; genus Anthonomus; species Anthonomus grandis. The sequence continues at coordinate 36,790,182 of NC_065547.1, read as the reverse complement.
ATATCAAGACCATGAATCTTATGGGTCAAGGAACCTTTGGAACCGTCTATTTGGCACATTGGAAATCCAAAAATATGGCTTGTGCTGTAAAAACAGTAAAAGAGGAGGCTTCGTCTCAAGAAAAAATACGATTTTTGGAAGAAGGTAAGAACAACAGACCTTTACAAAGGTTACGTAATGTTTTTTCTTCTCCCACCTTAACTCGATTAAGAAGTAATTTAATTTTCGGTGTGACACGCTTACGTAAGAATAAGAGCTATAATTTTCTGGAAACTTAAGCTTGTTTTCTCCTCTCACTATTTAGTAGTTTTCCCAAGATGGAGCTGCGCATACATCAAAAGTTAGAGTGGGAAAAAAAAGTAGTACAGTATGTCTAAGTAATAAAGAGACATACATCATTTTTGCTTTTCGGTTATTTTATGTAATATTTAATTATAAAAATGTAGCATCTACCATGAAGGATTTTACCGACGGTCCCCATGTAGTAAAGCTTTTTGGAGTGGTATCTAAGAGCCAACCTTTCCTTGTCGTAATGGAATTAATGGAGCGTGGGGACTTGAAGAGATATTTGCTAAAAATCGGAGAGTCTTCACAAACGATAACTTCAAACGAAATTTACCGAATGGCCATCGAGATTGCCGATGGACTGGCCTATCTAGCATCTCGGAAATTTGTCCATAGGGATCTTGCTGCTAGAAATTGTATGGTTAGTCAGGATCGGACAGTGAAAATTGGAGATTTTGGTAGGTGGTGCTTAAAAGTTTTATCAAGTTAAGCGTTAAACATACACTAAAATACTTTTAATGGTCAAAGCCTGTGGCAATATCAAATGTTGAATTTAAAACCTATGGTTTATCAGAAGCGAATTGATTATTAATCAGTTCTACTCTTGAAACACACTTTTTACACATATAATATGGAAGATTGAAACTCGACTAATGATATCTATTTTCCGATGAGCAGACATTGTTATAAATCTTGTCTAGCGTCTATACGTCCTTATAGCAGTGGGCTGAGTAATGATTTATAAGACTAGGCATGACATGTTTTCTCTGATGTAATTAATTTATTACGGTACTTCCATCTCACCAAAATTACAATATTATGAAACCATACTACTCTACTAAACCCAACAAATTTTCATATAGCAGTGTTTAACCTGAACTAGAACTTATTACCTGAACTGGAATTTTTACTGTTTATTAATATAATTGCTTTATATATTACCATGTTGCTTGTCAGTCAAACTGTACTGCAAGCAACTTTAGCACTTCCATATGTAATGGTCTAATTTTTATTTGCACAGTAAGATTTTATGATTGGTACTGTCAGATGCTTTGAAACAATTTTATAAATACTGTTATTTAAATACTAAAATAAGGCCTCGAGGAAAATGTTAAATGTTTACTAATAATTGCCCCAAAGCGTTCATTATTGTTTAATTAGTTTTTTTACCGTTCGTTAGATTTGAATTAAAATAATCGAAAATGAATAATCAAAAGTCAACTGATTTATTTAAACACTTACACTACTAAACACGATCACTTACGGCTATTGAAAATACTTACTTTCACTGTATTTACCTACTACTATTCATGTCAGATTTAAATATCGCAACAATATTCTGAACGGCCCTGCCCTAAAATGTCAACTGACTTCCAAGCAGCGATGCGGCTCCTTATATACTCGGCAGAACTCTGTCCGGAAAATTCGCTGACCTTTCATGTGTCTTCCGTGTGTCATTCCGGAATAACAAAGCGTGGGTATTGGCGGTGTTGCCAATATCGTTATACTACAGCCAGCCTAAGATTATTTCGTCCCCAAATTATTCCAAATATGGTAGTTGTCGATATCGGCAGAATGTTTCCCTCTTGCAAGCGGACCTCTCGTAGAAATAAGAATCAACTGGTTTCTCCCCTAACGAGGTTGGCGAGTAAAACAACATAACAGAACTTGCACGCCAGTAGACCTAAAGACCACTTCTACTATGCGAGTTTGGAAATTTCTAAGCTTTTCGGCAAACAACTCCTCCTTTAGAGAACACAAATATCATTATAGATTGGCGTCTGGTGTAACGCGTCCTTGGTAACGAGGTAGAAAATCTGTCTATTAATCTTTTCATCCGTTATCTTGAGTGCTTGTCCTACTTTGGGGTTAGACCGATGCAGCTCTTGGATTTTTTTCCGAATTTTCTGCGGAAAAGCTCAGCTATTCCTCGAGACATTTGTAAATCCTTAGCTACATAATGTGTCAGAGCATACTCAGCTGGAGCAGCAAGCAGGTCTTGCTGCGCTTCACAGGTCACGCCGTAATGACTGTTTAGAATGATGGGCTATGAATTCGTGGAATATCAAATCCGACTGTAGTTGGATTTTCCACAGCTCAGCCTCTTTGTGGTTTCCATAGTCGTTGTTGAAAGCTTCCAGCACTTTGTATGGCCCATCCCAGGATATTTAAAGTTTCAGCGACATACCGTTCCATCTCTTAGGGTTATAGAGCCAAACCAAATCACGTAAAATAATAAAGATAGTTATACTAGATCGCTGGCATCTTAAATAGAAATGCGCACTTGATTATGAATGACATCCATTCTCCTACTCTTCTCCTGGCGTGCAACCAAACTTCAGATTGCAGAGAAGACGTAGTTCTCTTATCATCAGTTTTCGTGCCGGAGATTCGCCTGTACTTACATGTATTGCCGATCGGTAAGCCAGCAGCAACAAATGAAGAAACCTATCCCACTCTCTTTGATTACTGCAGAGTACTTTGGCCAAGTACCGATTACTAGTTTCATTACTATTCAATTACTATTCCTTTGATCCACCTTACCACTTAATTGCGAGTGTAATGTAGTACACTTCTCGTTTTCTTGATTTCAAGCATCTACAGATGGACTGGGACAAGCTGGATTTAAAATTTCGTCCTTGCTCTAAATGTGACTCCGAAGGTACACCAAATCGGCAGATTTAATCTTTTATTAGGGCGTCAGGGATAGTAGAGGCTTCCTGGTTTGGTAGAGGTACGCTTCAACCCATTTGTTGAAGTAGTCCATCACGACCACGATGTACTTATTCCCTGCTTCTAATTAGGAAAACGGACCAGGCACGTCAATAGCAATTCTTTCAAAGGAAGTTTCCACGTTGTACTGACGCATCAAAAAGCCTTCTGCTTTCTCTGCGGCTCATTACTTGCCGCACATATAGCGCATTTCCTGCACCAGTGCCTTACGTCTACCTTGCTATTGACCCACTAAAATCTTTCCCTGACTTTTCCAAGGTTTTTGTTACTCCAAGGTGTGCTCCTGATATGCCAGTAAGGATTTCCTTTAGCAAGCCCGAAATCCGACATTTTGGCACAACGATTTGCATTCTTCCTCTTTGCCGGCGTGGTCAACCATTTTCCGCCTCAAGAGTCCATCTTCAAAAATTAGGGAGTTACATTGTTCCCAATATGCTTGATAACGAGAGAATACTTAGCAACTTCTCACTAAGTTGGCTTCCTCCCACCACCTGCACAATGGTGGTTCTATCAACTTTACTATTTATGTCCGATTTAAATATCGCGCTAATATTTCGAACTGCGCTGCACTGAACTGCCTATTGGCTTTCCAGCGGCGAATGCGGCTCCTTATATACTCGACAGAATAGTGTCCGGAAGATTCGCTAACCTCCAATGCGACTCCAGAGATGTCCATTCTGAAATGACTGGACGAAGAACATTGCAAGTCGATGAACATTGAGAAGTGAACATTGATATATAGCGATTGAGTAGATTTATGTCAGTCATTTTTGTCAATAGCTATAATAAAGCTCCCACTAATCCGAAAGAATACTCCAATTTAATGATTGGTTGGAAAGAAAAAAACTCTTGCTAAGGGAAAAGTCGTTACACAGTATTCCTAAATTTATCTATATACACATGAAGTAACAATCTGCTATTCATATACCGAGGAAAAATACTTAGCAAACTTATCTACATCTTATTTAAATAAACTTCTTATTATCAAACATACTAAATCATTAATGAAACACCCTGTATATAAAATTAGAAATTCAAAAAATTAAAAAGAAAAGCAGAAAGAAAAATAATAAGCGATTACTTTGACTTTCTTGGATATTGGAATGCCAAGTCCAAATAAAGTTGACAACAAGAAAGCATTTGATTCTACAAACAATTGACATGATTTTCGTAAGAACCAATTTTATAAAAAACTAAGAGATATTTTACTTTTGAGATAAGCGTTTGACTATGACAAATCTTTAAGTTTCAGATAATTAATACTTTGAGATATCATATACATACACTATATCTCAAGATCTTTTATTTTTAAGTCAATATCTCAATCAGACATAAGTTACTAAGTTTTTCTATAAATTCGTCTGAAACTTTTTGTAATTTTGTACATTTAAAATGTACTAAATATAGTGTGAATTTAGGTATGGCAAGAGACATTTACCAAAGTGACTATTACAAAAAGGGTAGCGGCAATACACTCTTGCCAGTTCGCTGGATGGCTCCCGAAGCCCTTGCCGATGGTGTCTACACTTGTAACTCTGACATTTGGAGCTATGGCGTTGTTTTGTGGGAGATTGTTACCTGTGCATGTCAGCCATATCAAGGTAAAATTAACGATCTTGAAATTGAATAAATTAATGTGCCGTTTTTATGATTTTCAGGTATGGTCGGTGAAGAAATCATTAAATTTGTATTATCAAAAGGAACGTTAGAACGACCGTCAGAGTGTCCAAATTTGCTCTGGGAAATAATGAAAAAGTGTTGGGATTGGTATCCTTCCCGCAGGCCTACATGTTTTGAAATCATTGAAATTTTACAGGTTTAGTAGAAATATAGTTTACATATTCCCTATAATAATAGACAATCTATTAATTGTTACAGGAACATGTGGGTCCGAACTTCAAATCCCTTTCATTCTACCATAGTACAAAAGGTCAACAGTACCTAATGAGCCACGGGTCATCAGTGCGAGCGAACGAACCTGCCGCCCTGTCTTTGAGCAAAAACTGTTACCAAATTAAACAAGCGACTAGAGACTTTTCTTTAAACAATGAAGTAGCTGAGGAAGAAGAAGAAGAAGAAGAAGAAGAAGAAGAGGAAGAGGGTTTAGTGCGGTTGAATCTACAAGATCCTGATTATATCCCTCCATCTAATCCAAATCAGAGGGTGATGTACAGGTAGTGGGACGTGCTCGGAAGCTATCAATCCGAGCAGTTTTTAAGCTGTGATTTATTTGTAACTTAGTACCTTTGACTGTATGTTGGAGAGAGTTTGACTAAATAGATGATGGTGGTGTAAGCCCAAAGAAATACATATAAGAAACAGAAAATATTTATTTTTGACAATAGAATAAAGAACATTGTTGTTTTATTATCAGTATTTTTTAATATGTCTTTGAAGGGTATGATATATAACCATAGTATCAATTTTTATTGGACTCTTATTGTTCATATATTTATAAAATTCAAAATAAATTTAAATTCCATTTAAATCAGGAGGAGATCTTACTATTTAATTTCCGTCCTATAAAGACATATGAAAATATAATTCATGATTTTTCGTCAAAAAGCATCTATGCTGTATGGATATTTTCTGATATGAAAGAAGGTGTGCAATAAACGTATAATAAAGAGAAGTTTCCCTCTACTAATTGTAACCGAATTACCTAAAATAAATACCTCAGCGTTACACCCCTAGATAAATAAGAAATTTTATGTCATGTTTTAACAAAACCCGTAGATAAATAAATGTACCTATAAATGTTGGTGTATATAAAATAAAGATATAAAAGAGACGACAAAAACTCCTATTTTTGTCAGTAGTGTGAAACCCAATGTAGCGATAGAGCCTGAATGAAGTTTTATTTTTAACCTGAATGTTTCTTTTTAAGTTTAATTTTTATACTGCCAAAGGAAATCTGAAACCTTTTATTTGTAAGACTGTGTATTAGTTGGCAAGCCTGTGTACTAGTTATTCGAAATGGTTCATAAATTGTAATATCTCTAGACAAATGTATTTGAATAGGCTCCATGTATTTCATAAGAGTGCAAATTTCTATCAAAAAGTTGTTGTATGTGTTATCTAGGAAATAAAATGTTTTTGTGAAATTTATAACTAAAGCGTCTATTATTTCTTTATTTTGCTAATTAGAGTCAACGGGAAGTATATCGTTGTTTTTAGTAGTTTAAGAAATCATTTATTTATGTAAATTCCGTTTAAATCGGAACAATTTTTTAACAAAGGTCTATAAATAAGATTACCTATAGACTTTTTAATTTCCGTCCTATAAAGGCATTTAATAAATGAAATTCATATATGTATTTTTTTATTCAAAAGTCCTAAGCTGTGTATGATGATGTAAACGATTTCCCAATAAATATGATATGTTTTTAAATATATTTTTATTTATGATGTTTATTTTTAAAGAATTTATTATTTTAATTTCATACGCCAATATGATATTTTATATATGCGAAAAATCCCATTTTTGGTCTATTAAGAATAAGTCCGTAATAATTTCACGAATAAAGCCTTTTTGTTTTTTTCTGTTCTTTAATGTTATGTTTGTTCTCATAGATAAATGTGTTAAATATCATTTCATGAAAGCCAAGCATCTGATCGAAAATCCTTTTGAATTTCTGGCATCAAAGTTAATGTTTCAGGAAACTCTATTCTTAATAAATAAATCTTAGATAATATCACCAGGAAATTTTTCAAATTAAAATTCTTCCTCAGAATATTCCAAGCTTTTTTTGGAAGGACCAAGTATTGAAAAACGTCGATTTAGCTATAGATTTGCATTCTATTATACTGGCTCTTACAGCACCAATGGTACTGATTTTTTTTATTTCTGTTGTTTTTCACTCGTGAAGCGTAAATTCAGTTTCTAACTTTTTCATAATTCCACAAATCCAAATAGACGACCAACACTTACGTATGTAAATAGTTAAACGGAAAAGTTTTTAATAATACAATAATAGCGAACGGGGTTTAAGTGCTTACATTACACTGATAAATTATCAGACTTTATGCATGAGATTCTTATGGTAGCTAATTATTTCTATCATAAACATATCATGCCTATTGAGAACCTCGTAATTTATTAACCATGTTCCACCCTTTTTTGAAAAAAAAAGATGTGCAATAAATGTATAATAAAAAGATGTTTTCTCTACTTGTCGTAATCGAAATATCTAAAATAAGTCTGAACCTGAACCTGAGTTACATCTATAGATATATAAAAAATATGTCGTGTTTTATGAATAAAGAATTGTACGCATGGTGTTATTGTATATGTGTAAAATAAATATATAAAACAGTTGAAAAAACTAAAAGGTTATTTAGTCTAAATTTTTACGAAAACCCCTTTTTTGTTACTAAATAAAACCAACTTGAGGACCAGCAAGAATTTTTAGCATTACATTAGAGCCTCCGAACAATTCCACTTAAAAAAGTATTTTTGTGAAATTTTCAATACAAATTTATATTATTTATTTATTTTACATACCTATAGAGCATTAAGTGATGATACCTTTTTAGCGGGGAGATTCCTTAGATAAATTGCAGCCATGGATATCATGCCTTCAAAATTTTAAAAATTATAAAGGATTTTCCACTTATAATTTACAATTACACTCCGCTTATCTACACTCTATTTGCGACGAGCCATCACATGACCATTATATATGCTATTAATTTAAATTTAAAGCCTTAAGTAACCAAATTCTGTAACTTAGAAGGATTTACATCTTTAGGCCATAAACACAAATTTCCACACGCAAATCAGAAATTTCAAATATGTAAATGCAGATTAATTCATAAATAAAAGACTGTCAAATGTCACTTACGTCAACAAATCTTATTTTAATTTTTATCAGGAGTGGCTATTGTACTAGTACGATTATCGTAATTTTCTGTCGTGTCTCATTATAGGTATTTGTTTATTTATATAATCATAATATATGTGTGCGCACATGGGACTGTGTGGTTGGCATTGGTTGGGATTGCAAAAAAGAGATTGGATCGTTGGGTTGGCGCTAAATAGTGGGTTAGGTAGTCGTTTGAGCCCTATTTAGGGAATGAGATAATAGTTAGGAAATGGGAATTATAGGCACAAACACGGGGCTGCCGCCGAGAGGTGCTTGTGCCTGTGTGTATACACATCCACACGAGGCTGGCGCCCAACGTTTAGATTGCTTCCAATTGCGTTTAGTGAATTGGCATCCATGAACAGAAATTTAAATACCAAAAGACTTTATGAAGGTTTTTCTTTCTTCGAAACCTATTCAAGAATATACCTTGTGTACTGTTAGTTATATACGGTCTAACTTGCAGTCGATAGCCACCCGAACCTTACAACTACTTGAACACTATGGAAAAGAATTTTCCTTAAGATTTCCTTTCCTTCTTTTAATTAAGAGGTCATTCTTTTAAAGTTTTGTTGATGATATTATTGGATTTGGTCATTCAGTTAAAAAGAATGTGAGCTTTGAGCTTTGGGTCTCTAACTGTAGAGAATGGTTTATCCATTGAGCCTAAAACTCATCGACAGAATGTCTCCTCCTGTTCATACTTGATAACAGTTGGAGATACTACCCAACCAAAACCTTATGCTAAATTTAAATTAAAACCCACTTACCTAGCACTGAACTTTTTAGAAAATTTGGCCCGTGTTTTGATATTATATTTGAGTCCTCAGTATTCAGACGCCTATGACATTTGGTTTTACCCAGGGCCGAGCCGTGCCGGCGGCGTAATTAAAAGAGCCGCGTAAAGTACCACCAATAGTAATTCCTCGAAATTTATTTCTTGCGGAATTTCAATACTTTTGGGTAATAAATAATATGTATTTTGGAGCTGCAGAAATAAGCGGGGGTGTAATGTTTAGAAATTCCCACCCTTTTGTTTTTAATTTATTTTAATTTGCGAGTTTTAAAGCGACTTGTCGATTAGTGTTTATTTTTAATACATTTTATATAAAAATTGTGTTTGTGTTGTTAACGGTAAGTTTAAAATATTTTATTAATATCTTCCAAATATTTAGAACTTCATGCGTTAAGCAATTTTTCATTGAAAAAAGTAATGTCTGATTTTTGTGCCAATTCTAAAAAAATATTTGTTGATTTAGAGGGCTGATGGTCGAAAGAGGCTTTCTGGTTCCCAATACCGAAAAAGGAAGCTAGAAAAGAAGGAAGATGACAGGCGGTTAGCAGGTTCGTTAAAAAAGTTTTTTGCGTCATCAACGAACCCATAACCGGCACAACCTCAACCTTCAACAAGCCAAAGGCCGGATGTTCAACCTTTGACGTCAACTGAAGCCGATGCCGATGTAGAACAACCAAGTGATGGAGATAAACAACCATCAAGAGATGAAATGAAACAAGATGATCACTCGACGAATACGCCAGCAAATACGCAAACTGAGAACATTGAAGCTATTCAGGTAAATGAAGAACGATTTAAAGATCCAGCATATTGGCCCGAAATATTAACGGATAATATTAGATTATTGATTTTAGGAATAGGACCTGTTCAAATTAAAAATATTAATTATCCCATTAATAATTTAAATAGATGTTTTAGCGCTGCTTACTTTGAAAAAAAATTAACTAACAATGAAAAAGTTCCTAGAACCTGGCTTATTTACTCAAAATCTAAAGATTCAGTGTACTGTTTTCCTTGTAAATTATTTAAAGTTTCTAATAATAGTTTTAAAGAGGGGAATGGCTATAGTGACTGGCGACATTTATCTCGGACTTTAGAAAGACACGAAACCAGTAAGGGGCATTTTGAAAGTGTTAGGAAATGGCTTGAATTAAAAAAATCAATAGAAAAAGGTTTAACTGTGGACTCTATCAATCAAAATTTATTTCAAATGGAAAAAAAAAGATGGACTTCGATTTTAGAGAGAATAATATCTGTTATCCAGTTTTTAGCTGGACAAAATTTAGCTTTTAGGGGTAATAGTCAAAAACTATTTGATAAGGGTAACGGTAATTTTCTGAAATTAATTGAGACGATTGCAAAATTTGATTCTGTAATGGCCGAACATATTGATAGAGTCCAAAAAGATGGGAACAAAATGCCGCATTATTTGCGAGATAAAATTCAAAATGAATTATTTTTTTTGAAAATAGGACGTTTTTTAAACAAATGTAAAATACAATTTTAATTCAATATTAATCTCGATATTAATACATATTTTACCATAAATTTACCGTAATAAACGTTCATAAGTATTGTCGAAAAAGCAAAAATCATTTTGCTTTTTGTGTGACACTTTCTTACACTTTTTCACTTCAATATAAGTCTTTGGGTAAATAATTTAATATTTGTTTTTTTTTGGTTCACAAAACGGTTTAAATCCTCTCGCGATAGTACCCTCAGTAACCAGTCTGACACTTTTCTTTTAAAACTAATAAAACTTTCACAACATTTAATATCATCAGGGATTTTATTATATAGTCTTGGAGTTAGGTATAGCCAGCTTCTCTGTCCGCAAATTTTTTTGCATTTTGGAATAATAACTTTATTTGAAGACCTTAAATTATAGTTTGTTTCGTTAGAAACTAAACTTTCTTGAGGTTTCTTAAACGATCTTAAGAGCATTCTATAACAGAAAAGCTGTCTAATATCCATGACACCACTTATGCCATATAATGTATCCGATGGAAAAAACCTACTTTTGTTAAATACAATTTTAAGTGCCCATTTTTGAGTTATTTCTAAACCTGTAACATGTGAGTTTAGCACTCCTCCCCAACCAATTATTCCATAGATCAAATGTGACTGCACTAATGAAAAATATAGAGTTTTTAATTGATTCGTTGACAGGAAGTCTTTCAAATAGTTTAATTTTGGCATGACACATCTATGAACAACATATTTGATGTGATGGTCCAATTGACGGAGGTTGTCTATAATAATTCCCAAATATTTTATAGTCTTTGTCGCAGGTATTGCTTGATTATCCACTATTATGCCTTGACAGTTTATTGTTTTATCATTGGGAGATAATAATTTGGTTTTTTCAAGATTTACAGTTAATAAGTTAAAAATCAAACCATTTTTTAACTAGCGAAAAATCCCTTTCTGCTTGAATTTTTAATTCCTCCCATGTTTCTCCCTTAAACAAAATAGCAGTATCATCAGCAAATGATATAGTTTTACCATTAATGTTCAGTTTAAGTAAGCCATTTATATACAAAACAAACAGTAGTGGTCCCAAAACAGTCCCCTGAGGAACGTCACAGGTTATCGACCCAGCCTCACTCATTACTCCACCGATTTTTGTATATTGTATTCTATCACATAAGTAGCTCTTTATGATATCAAATATTTTTCCTCTAAGGCCATATCTTTCGATTTTTTCTAAGAGCAAGGAGTGCGAAACTGTATCGAACGCCTTGGCCAGATCAACAAAAATACACAATGTCGGGCTGCTTTCATCAAGATTTTTATATATTTGTGATGTGAGCCCAGCAATTGCATCCTCCGTCGATCTACCCTCCATGAACCCATACTGATTCTCGGATATCAATTTGTATTTTTTTAAGAATTTCATGATTCTACTTTTTAGCACTTTTTCAAAAATTTTTGCTATGTTTGTTAACAGCGAAATTGGTCTGTAGTTTATAATATCCAGTCTACTTCCAGATTTTAGCAAAGGAGAAATAATACCTATTTTTAATGGTTTTGGAAAATATCCCTTTTTTATACATTTATTTATTAAAAATGCTAATGGGTATGAGATTTGACTGTCTATTAATTTTAAGATTTCAGTACGTATACCATCAAAACCGGGGGATTTTTTTGTCTTTAATTTTTTTATAATCTTTAATATTTCTTGTTCAGTAACAAAATTAAGAAAGATATTGTTTGCTATTTCAGGTTCGTTGTCAATAAAATTTTTTGGTTTTTTAATTTTTTTGTCATAGTTTTCCCCTACTGAGCAATAGTGTTTATTAAATACGTCGGCTATTTTTTTTTTATCAGATATAATTTTATTTTTTGAACTTATTTTTTCAATTTCCTGATTTTTTTGGTTTTTGTTACAAATTTTATTGACTGAATCCCATAGGCATTTGGTGTTTTGTTGGTTACTTAGTAATTTTTCAAAATATTGTTTTTTTGAGGCGGCGATGGATTTTGCAAGACTTCTTTTACACATGTAATTTTGTTTTAGAGTTAAATTATTAGGAGATTTTTTTAATTCTTGATGTAGTACATTTTTACTATTAATAGCATTTAGTAGGCTTGGACTAATCCAACCCTTCCTTCGAATTTTTTTTTTGTTTATTTTAATGTTTTTTGTATTTTTTTGCATGATTTTTGTTATGTTATTTATAAAAATGTTCGTCATTTCATCTAAGTCCTTACAAGAGTAAAAATAATTCCAGTCTATTAAAAAGGAGTCTTGTATCAATTTTCCATAATTAATGTATTCTTTAATGATTTTATTTGGACAATTTCTACATAAATTGTTCTGATCTCCTATTTCAATGATAGTTGGATAATGATAAGGGTAATTTTAATAGGTGAAAAAGTAAAAAAGTGTATTGTTGAATGTTTAAAATTATGCAAATATTTCTCAATCATTCTTGACTGTACACCTGACGTTGGTCACCAAGAACAAATTACCATTATTGTTAGATTCGTTTTTATTGATGATTGTTCTAAAAGTATAGAAATTCGAGAACATTTTTTAGGATTTTGTAAAGTTACAAACACTACTGGTCAGGGGTTAACAGATTTTTTATTAAATTATTTAAAAGAACTGGATATTGATATTGCCGATATGAGAGGTCAGGGCTATGACAACGGAGCAAACATGAAAGGCAAGCACAATGGATAACAAAAAAAATTTTTAATATTAATCCTAGAGCCTTTTTTGTACCCTGTGCCGCCCATAGTTTAAATTTAGTAGTTAATGATGCAGCAAAAAGCTCTCTAGTAAGTAACTAATTTTTTTAGCATTATTCAGGAAATATATGTCTTTTTTTCGGCCTCAACTTACAGATGGAATGCTCTCTTAAAAGAGCTGCCCAGGCTAACACTAAAGCCCTTATCGGATACCCGCTGGGAAAGCCGTATTGAGGCAATAAAAACTCTTAGATTTAAGTTAGAAAAAGTGTATGATGCTCTGTTTACGCTTTTTAATGATGAAAGCAGAGATAATTTCTATTCTTTGTTTTAAGAATATTGCAATGTCCCTAATAAATAAAATAAAATCATTTAAATTTATTTGTTCGTTAGTTATTTGGTACAACATTTTGGCAAAAGTTAATATAGTAAGCAAAACACTGCAAAAGTCTAATGTTATTTTACCAGAAGCTGTACAGATGCTAAAAGAAATCAAATTATTTTTGACACAAATGAGATCGGAAAACGGGTTTTTAGACATGATAAATGAATCTAAGAAAATTGCGGAAGAAGTAGACGCCGAAATTTCCTTTCCAGCCATTCACTCAATAAGACCAAGGAAAAAAAGAACGTTTTTTGATTATGAACACAAGGATGAGCCAATCCAATCTCCAGAAATAAATTTTAAAGTAAATTTTTTTTTTATATTCTCGATATTTCAACCTCAAAATTTGATGAGAGATTTCACGATTTACAAAAACATATTGAATTTGGTTTTTTAAACAATTTGAAAGCATTTTCCAAACCCGAAATAATGATCTATTGTAAGAATTTAGAAGCTAAATTAACTGACGCTGAAACAAAAAATATGGACATAAATGGATTGGACCTCTATATTGAAATCGACATATTATCAATTTACATTAATGATAGAAATATTTTCTCGGCCAAAGAAATAATAATATATCTGGTTGCTAACGATTTGAAAGGCATATTTCCAAATTTATTCGTAGCTTTAAGAATATTTTTAAGAATGCCAGTCACTGTAGCTCATGGGGAACGCTCATTTTTCAAACTAAAATTAATAAAAAACTACTTAAGATCCACAATGAGCCAATCAAGGCTATCAAATTTATCAATAATAAGTATTGAGGAAGACATTACCATATACCAATAGATGTTACCGACCTAATTAGGGAATTTGCATATAAAAAGGCAAGAAAAGTAAATGTTAGCATTTAAACCAGGGTTCTAATTACTTTTTTTTAATTTCTTTAAATGTATTGTTTAAAATGTATTATGATACTTTAGTATGAAAGTAAAATATATTTTCTTTAGGTGTTTATATCGATGTAATTACATATTAATATAGAAATACTTATATAAGTAAATAATATATGCTTTTATGTACGTGCGTTTACCGTTCTATGCGAAACACCCTATCAAAGATGTACCTCGGTACCTAATTATTAAGATGTTCAATAAAGTATGATCATCTTACCTAAGATTCGTTCTCTCCCTTCATTAGTGATTTACGTAAGATTCGTGTCTCCCAAGTTAAACCATTTTCACATTGTGGAGTGGATGATATGGGCCTTATATTTCTTACCATATCTAGGCGTAGAGGTGTTCAAAGAGCCAAAAGGGTATGGTTTGTGTGCATGGCCACCATCAAGTACGATTTGTTCTCTTAATAATTTTTAACGGCATTTCGAAGTTTTGCTTCACATCATGGCAAATGTTCGACATAGGTAGTGACCAAGGTACCAATTTTTGTGGGTGTCTATCAAATGCTTTTGTCCTATGTTCAGTCCTCTACAAAAACTTTATAGATTCGCTGAGATTTTATTCCGCCTTCGGCACCTCACTTCAGCGGCCTATGGGAACCTAGTGTTAAATCTGTCAAAGTGCATCTTACTGATGAGCCGAAAATTTTATCCTTACCCTTTACTTTATTTTGGCACAATGTAAAGTAGTTTTGAATTCCAGACCACTTTCTGAAATAACTCCAAACCCCAATAATTTGGGAAGTTTGTCTCCAGGTGACTTTCCAACGCAGTTACAAGCTGTTGGTATCTTGATATTAGATCCTACAATAATACTTCCTTCTAATTAACAGAGTCTGTCTTTCTCTCTCTCTCTCTCTCGTACGATGAGACATAGACTCTCTTTAATGCGACGTGACCTTGACACTCTCTATTGCATTTCTTTCCGTCTGTCTCTCTTTCGTGCGGTATTACCTTGACTCCTGATTCTCTCTCTATCTCTCCCTTTCTGGTGTGACGTCACATTGACTCTTCGCGCTCCCTCTCTTTCTCTCTCTCATGCAAGGTTGTCTCTCTCTCGCGTGACGTGACCTTTTGTCGCTATCTTTCTATTGCATATATCTTTTGCCTTTGTCTCCCTCTCTTGCGGCATGAATTTCACGTGAATTTTAAATGTTCATGTGTTTTACCTATATACTTATGTATTTCATCACTTTTATAAAAAAGATAACAAGGGCAACACTGAAGAACTTTGGCGTAGTGTGTAATCAAACAGCCAATGAAAGCTAGTGTCCATTCAATTCAAGTCAAAATATTGGCGCGACATTTAGATCATAAATACAGTGTAAACAAATATATTGCGGAGGGTTGTTGGGTGGGGTCAGAAATAAAACAGAAACCTGTTTACCTAAATGTCTTTCTGACATGAAAATCTGTCTTTCTGACAAGACATTCTGAATGAATGTCTTTCTGACATTTAGGTAAACAAGTTTCTGTTTTATTTCTGACCCCACCCAACAACCCTCCGCAATATTGAAGATATTGGGTCACAAACAGGAAACTGAAAAGTAAACAAATATGTCTAGTAATTTTAAGTGATCGGGTTTAATAGTATAAATAAGCTAGTTAGCTATTTTTGTGCAGATTTAGCATTGTTACCATTCGTTATAAGATTTTAATTTAGGCCTTAACGAACTTAATTGGAGTAATTTAAGGAGCTGTTGGAGTTTTTAAGTAATAATAAAACTACTACCAGATTTTCCAACAATGTTCTATTAAAAAAATATATATATACTTTAAATATAATAATTAATATATTGCATATACAATGTTAAATTTTTAGTTAAAGAGATTAAAGATTTTTTATTAACAGAATCCTCACACTAATTGTTATTTTATCTTAAACAGAAGAGACTGAATGCTAAAGTAATGTAGAAATCTACTCGCAAGAGTGTATACTTTCACAAACAGAAATGTCAACTGTTTAATCACAGAAAATTAAATTATTTCAATGATGATCTAACTTCAAACTTAACCCAGACTAGACTAACAAATGTCAAAGACATCAAAAATCATATCATGAGAGCAGAATTCCTAATAACAAATGTAGAGCAAGCATGCTGTCAATAAATCACATTTTGGCAGCCAAGTGTTGATTTGTCTGGTAGCCTATTATTATACAAATATACATATACTGAGATTGTACTTAACTTTTTTCATAACTTTTAATTGACAAGTAAGAACACAGAGACATTTCAAGAGTTAAGTTTCAATATTGGCTGAGGAAAAGACACCAAGATATGACTATCTTTAACAATTACTGAACCAGCAGTTTAAGTCAATACATTTCTATTTTCATACAAAGATGTAAGGCTAAAAAATTGATTTAAATGGCTGCTATTTCAAGATAAGATTCTATGGATTTATTGATTTTTGCATATTTGCTCCACAAAGGGAATTTGATAAACTATGAAAACAAAAATTTATTTGCACTATTAAAAAAAAAACAAAAAAAAAAATAGTTTCTCAATTCATAGGTTTTGAAATATATAGCCATACATACCAATATCTGCCAATTTGGCAGATAAGAGAACATTTGCTTACTGAAAAATCTGAATGTCATTCCAAATTTGCCAAACATGGGCAAAGTAATTCATTTTATTACTTGGCTTCTCTATTTAATTTTCATTTTTTTTTATACTTCATATAATGTTTTGCATTAACACATTTTTTTTTGAGTGAATAAATTGTTCCAGTGTTTAAATCTCTTGTTATCCATATTATCTCTGCATACTAGATATCATCTTTTAATAGCTTTAATAACATGACATCTAGGTGATATCGAAGAATCAAAAGCCGGAATAAGATCACAAGTATTATTTCCTTCTTTCAAATAGAGAAATCTATCATATAAAATTACAGATTCTGCTAATGGAGCCAACAGAAGTCTACATGAATAGAACTTAACAACATTTTGCCATGTTCTTTCTATCAAATAGCTAAAGTGATTCAGATCTTCACTCAAAAATTGAAAATTGTACCTTTCAGTGGCTTTTCTGCAATATTCCTCAAATGTCATCCCTTCTTTATGTTTTACATTTCCAACTGCACAGTGTGCCAAAGTTCTGTCATATTTATGAATTAAACATTCCAAAGCAGCTCTAAATGAGTGAATTTTTAAAGACATATATTCATCTGATCTAATTTTAGAAATATACTGCTCTATAGCATGGCATGCTGTTTCACAACAAAGATAATCTAGATGGTATTGTTTGGAGTCAAAATAATTACTTAAAGGATAGCCAGCAGCCTCATTTGAGTTAAGAGTTAATTTCATGTAACAGCAGCTTGCAATATTAATAAACTTAATGCATTTGGACTCATTAAACAGTCTTAATAATGTAGAGCCAAGATTTCCACAAGGATGTAACCCAACAATTCCAAATTCAAAATTTTCATCAACTGTGCTAAATGTATTTTTCACTAGAGTTTCAAAATCTTGACAAGTAATATTATCCTCAATCCTTTTACAAATGTGTCTTGGAGTAATTTTGCATTCATGTGAAATATTTTTTACAGAAAGAAGTTTCTCAAATTGTTCATCATACTTTGGGGCTAATCTAACTAAATCTTGATTTGCCTCAATTGTACACACATTAAGGCCATAACGAAATGATAACATTCTACTAAGATGACCTAAACCAGAGCCAATGTCAACAACATTCCTGCAACCTGTTTGTAAAGAAGTTTCATTGCAAATTTTGGACATAATTTCAATTTCATGAATCTTTTTCAGTTTTACTTTCTTCTGGAAATGTTTCATAAAGTTCTGTTCATTTTTCAACAATTTCTCCCTTGGCACAATTTGTTTTCTGTTAACAGAAAATCCTCTGACAATTTCTTGAATACAGAGAATACTTAAAGGGGGAAGAGTCCTGGAGTTGCATGCATTATAACAATTCAACAGATCATCCATTTGCTGAATGGATATGTTTTGCAGAAATTCCCTCCAGCTGTTTGGTAACTTGGAATACCAATGATCTTCTACATAGAAGTCCAAAACATAGGAAGTCAGGACCTCTTGGTACAATTCTACCACTTTATAACAAGTTGATGCTAAGTTTTGATAGTTTTGCATTTCAAGTCTTATTCAAATTGTAGTATTTTTAAGTTTTATGTTTTATGATCTACTTAAAAAAATAAAAAAAATAATACAGTCTTGTCTTGTCTTGTTGACTTGATGGCTCTGCTGCAAGGCAATTGCCAGCCCGATTTGTGTGAGATCCTACTTTATCTGGCTCTGGACCATGTAGGAGTCTCAGGATACTTTGCTGCACTGTAACTCTTTGATAAGGAAATGCAACTTATGATTGGGCCTCTAGGCGTATTCTGTTTCTATCTATGGCTGTAAAACAGGAGGAATATTAGTGATACAACAGAGGGAATATATGACCACACCAATACACTAAAACAAGCAATCAAGGCAGGATTATAGGACAATTCAAGGTTATTGGAAAGTTGAGCTTTAGATTTTAATCTGGTTAATGTTTATGAATCGCATGATTATCTCTATTGTTTCATCGTCCGGAGCAGATAAAATGTCAGTCATAGATAATGGTGATACTCCTTTCTTTAATACAAAGATCTTATATAGGTCAAAATTAATAACGCGATTAATTGGGCACTCAAAGAAAATATGGTCCAAGTCGTCCCATAAACCACAATCACACAAAGGGTTATCTTTTATGTTAATTCGATAAAGGTGGGAGTTAGTCAAGCAATGTCCTGTACGCATTCTAATAATTGTTGTGATATGTCTTCTGTCTTTATAGTTCAAGTTAGCAAACCATTTTTTGTTGGTAAATGTCGGTTGTACCCTAGCATATCTGCGATGATGGTTTAACACTAAAATTTTCCACTTGTCCCTAAATGTATTTATTATTTCCTGCTTTAAAATGTTGAATATATCCTGAATATCATAGAGCATTCTTCTAGGGATGTTTAAATCAGTTCCCACTTTGGCCAGAATATCTGCCTCATCATTGCCTGGTATATCTGAATGACCTGGGATCCAAGACAGTCTAATATCATAGCCATTGTTGTTAGTCATGGCAATTAATCTTTTAGTTTTAAGAACCCAATATTCAGAATTTGCTGTAAAAAAAGAGCCACTGAGCTTTGTAATTGCACCTTTTGAGTCTGAAAATATTATTGCTCTCTTGATTTGTTGCTTGATAGCGGTTTCTACAGCATCATGAATAGCAATTATTTCGGCCTTATAAATATTAAGGTTATCCGGCAAACGTGACGAGAATCTATAGTTCAAGGATGGGATAGATATGCCAAATCCCACCCTGTTGCCCTTTTTTGAAGCATCAGAATAAATAAATGTATAGCGGATTTTTAAGTTGTTGGTTTCGTCTATAAATTTATTTCCTGTCATGATATCTCCCTTTTTTAAGTTACATTTTATAATTTTTAGAGACCCACTTAGAATGTTTAAGGGGATTTCGTAACATGGAAATTTTTCTCCTCTATAGAGTAAGGTTATGTATGGTCTGTAGCTTTGAAATGCAGTCACTAGATATGGAGTTTTATTGTTATTCCAAAACTCAGGTCTATGTATTATTTTAGATCTAATATTATTTATGATCTGAATAATAGGGTGATTTGTAATTAATAAAAATTTCGAAATTAGTTTGAAAGCCAGTAGTTTTCTCCTGTATTCTAGGTCTATCATAGATGCTTCCGCTAACAATGCCACTCTGGGCGTAGAGCGCATACATCCCATACATATGCGTAAGCCCTCGTAAAACACCACGTCCAATCCATTCAGAGCCGTTCCTGCACATGGTTTAAAAAATATCGAACCGAAATCTAGATGAGATTGTACCAAAGCAAAAAAGGCAGTCAAGAGGGTGTTTGGGTCTGCACCCCACCATACTCTACACAATGCTCTTAGGACGTTCAGTGACTTTTTTGCTTTATTTTTAATTTTTAAGATGTGAGGTGGCCACTTTAGATTCTCTTGCAATACTATTCCCAAATATTTGACGTTTTGTTTAAAGGGGATAACTGAATTATTAATTTGTATGGGAGGTGGGGTGACACTTTTTCTCCCTCTAGTGAACCACATTGCTTCACACTTATTAATCGATAAGGATAGGTTGTTTTCCCGGAGATATAAATCTATGCGTTCCAGGGCAATGTTAATTTTATTAATCATTGTAGCTACGTTTTTGCCCTTGATTATTACTGTCAAGTCATCGGCATATCCTATTACAAATGCATCCCCCAGGTTTAAGTCAAAAATGTTTTTTATATAAATATTAAATAGGATGGTACTCAAAGGGGAGCCTTGTGGAAGACCCATAGTTGTCAGCACTGGACCCAAGAATGACCCATTATTGCTCCTACAATACAGAAGACGGTGTGTAAAAAGTTTGTAGATTACATTACACATATGACTGGGCACTTCCATGTCTTGTAGAGTATTATACATTTTATAGATGTTTACATTATCATATGCTGCTTTTATGTCTAAAAAGACTGCTATAACTGATTCAGAGGAAAGAAATGCATCATTAATATAAGATGTGATAAATGCAATATTGTCATATATGCCCTTTCCCTTCCGGAAACCTGTCTGTCTATTTGAAAATTTCAGATCATGTTCCAGTTGCCAATCCAGACGATTTTTGAGCATAATTTCTAAAACTTTAGCACCACATGATGACAATACAATTGGTCTATAATTGTCAGGGTCCATTGGGTTTTTATTTGGTTTCAAAATACTAACAACATTGAATTTTTTCCAGGATATCGGTATTTCCCCTCCCATTAGGATTTTATTGTAGATATTTAAGAGAATTTGTTTAGCTTTAAAGGGCAGAAATTTAAACATTTGATAGGATACATCATCCATACCTGGTGCAGATGATTTCTTTTTATTTAAGGCCAGGTTTAACTCATTTAAGGAAAAAAGCGAGAAATTGTCATCTCCATTGGCCGGAACCAGATTGAAACTGGGGTCTATATTTATAACTGACATATTGTCTAAAATGGATTGCTTAAAATTATCTGAAATTACGTGATTAAATCTACTTATTTTAGAGTTGTTATTAAATTTTTTAATTTTGTTCCAAACATATGTGATACTCGAATTCCTATTTAAAGTGCCACAAAAAAGTTTGAATTTTTCTTTTTTTTTATGTTTTAGTTTTTTCCTAGTTATTGCAATTGTCTTTTTAGCCATAATATAGTTTTCTGTAGATGGGGCATTATTAAAATTTGTTATGGCATTTTTTCTTTCCCTAACCCAAGATGTACATTCATCATCCCACCATGGATTACCCCTCTTCATAGGTGTTCCAACCAATTTTATTGGAATTACTTGTTCAGAAACCTCAAAAATTATAGACATCAATTGGTCATAATCCAGATTATAATTAAGATCTGAGAGCTGTATTAAGAGTTTATCATGATAGGCTTCCCAATTTGCCCTTTTGAAGTTTCTGATATTATAAGGACTAGCAATATTATTATGTAAGTTAACATCACCGTTATCGTTAAGAATAACGCATACGGGAAAATGATCACTGTTACCACAGTCTTTAATAACATTCCATGTCGCTTGTGTAGCTAATTTTCCGCTTACCAAAGTTAAATCTACTGCACTTGGTGTTGCAAGGGCTAGTTGGAACAAAGTTGGTGAGCCATCATTCAAAATCACAAGTCCATTATCTTGAATAAAATCACTGATAATTCTACCACCTTTATTAGGTGTGGCTTTATCCCATAAGGGATGATGGGAGTTAAAATCCCCCATGATTATTATATTTTTAGCATTATAAGAAATCAATTTACTTAAAACTTCAATAGATATATTGTTATGTGAATTACAATAGAAGTTGACCACTTGTAAATTACCTATCTCTACTATTATATATTGTGTGTTGTCTGATGAAAAAGTTTCGATTTCCTTAAAAATAAGATTTTTTTTAATACAGGTGACCACTCCCCCATAACCGTCATGTCTGTCCTGCCTGATTGTAACATATGTATTTAGATTGAAGGTGTCATTAGTTTTTAGCCATGATTCATTTATTAAAACAATATCGGGGCTTTCTTTATGCACAAGGCTATTTAAATTGTCCCTATTGGAATTTAAACTTCTCAGATTCCAGCAGATAATTTTTAATTTATTTCTATTTAACATAAGGGTGTGAAGCAAGGTAGACTTTTAGGTTGAATCGGATTGAAAACTGGGATCAATATCCATGTCAAGGTTTTGGTTGTACAATATACTTTGGATTAATCTTTTATTATGTTCTGAGGTGTTTAAGATTGCATTAATAATATGCCTGACATCATCAGGGTAAGGAGGTTCTTGTAAATTATAAGTATGAACTGCACTGGTACTAGGCAATGATGTATTTAAATTATTTTCTGAAATTTGTGGAAAAATGGGTGTTCTAGTTTCTTTTTGAGGTCTTGAATTGGGAAACATTAAATGTTCATTATGTGCTTTTTTGTCATAACCCTTATGGATTATGCGTTTCTTCCTATTGTTTTCAGTGACAACTTGTTGAAAAGATCTTTTTATAGGTGCTGTTTTTGCATGTTGTGTGCGTCTCTGTGATGGTTGGATTGTATTTTCTGAAGGGTCTTGTCTGGTTATATTTTGTAAGCTTGGGAATTCTGTAGGACGATATACAAATTCATCTCTTGAGATGTAGTTTTTTTTAATGATTTCGCTAGCATCATAAAAGGTAATATTTTCGAAAGCCATTAGTTCCTTAATATTTTTCTGTCTGGTGTACTCTGGACAGCTTTTGTCTGTTGACTTGTGTGGGTTTTTGCAATAGAAGCATTTAATTTCACAACAGGCGTGCTCCTCTTCATTGTTATTTTTTTCCTCTGCACATGTAAAACACCTCTCTTTGCCTTTGCAATTTGTACGAGTATGTCCGTAGCGCAAACATCTAAAACACTGTGTTACTGGAGATATATATATGGATACTGGTCTTTCGAGCCTATATAAATTTATAGATTTAGGAAGACAAACACCCTTAAAAGTAAAGAGGACTGACCCAGTAGGTTCATATACGGTTTCTTTATCTTTAACAATTCTACGATTCAATCTCCTGACTTCAAGAATTTCAACTGCACTATTTGTTTTGCAGCACTCTAAGAGTTCTCCTTCCCCTATTTCTAAATCTATCTGCCTGACTAACCCTTTGCATGTCACAAAATTAAACGGAATGAAAATTTTATACCCTTTATTGAGTAAAGTTTTATTTTTTACAAAGTTATTTGCTGCTTGATAATTAATGAATTCGACGGAAATTCTATTTAGGCCTTTGTTTTTAATTTTTTTTACATCATTAAGGTTCAGGTTAAAGATATCTCTAGCAATTTTTATGTTGTTAAACTTGCCTATACTGAAGCCCACTTTTTCAGTGGATTCCAGATAAACTAAAAATGGACCATTATCACTTTGAGAATAAAGAATTGGTTCTTTTTCAAGTTTGGTATTTGTAGAATCTTGAAGAATACCAGCATTATCTACAACACATTCCTCTGAACTTTTTACCTTAGGCAGGGGGGGCCGCCCCCCCCCTGTATCGCTCATATTACTTTAACTGAAAGCAAGAATTTAAGACAAGCATGCACAAAATGAAAAAATTCTAGCCAAAAAGCAGATGATGTAAGCCAAAACAATGAAAAGCCGATACAACGTATAATAAGCTCAACTTACCGTTAAACAACGTACACACAAACAATAAGAGATTAGAGGGAAAGAGTTAAAAACACTGCCTCCAAAAATCGATGTAGCCTCTAACGCGAACGAAGCCCGAATGAAAATAATACAAGACAATAACTAAATGCGGAATGACAGATCCCGCGCCGTCTTACGTCTAAAACATAATAGCGTTTTTCTT
This sequence comes from Anthonomus grandis grandis, assembly GCF_022605725.1. Classification (NCBI taxonomy): domain Eukaryota; kingdom Metazoa; phylum Arthropoda; class Insecta; order Coleoptera; family Curculionidae; genus Anthonomus; species Anthonomus grandis. The sequence continues at coordinate 36,766,097 of NC_065547.1, read as the reverse complement.
TTGTTTGTCATGGTGTAAAGTCTATACAAATGCTTAAAGGTGCTTTTACATGAATAATTGGGATTATCACATCACGCGCAATCAGCGGGATCGGACAACTACTAAGTACGAGCGGTATATCATAATTTTTTTCTGATATAGTTGCGATTTCTGAAGCATATTATTCACACTTTACTAATTATTAATCCTATGTCACTCACAAGGAAAATTTGGTAATTCTGCAGTTTAGCGGCCTTTGATAAAACTAACGAAAAATGGTCGGGTTTTTTGCAAAATGGGTGGATTTGGATATATATTTTTCACTAAGAGTGGCGGAAAGCCAAATTTTATCACGAAGAGGGTGTTATCACGCACAAAATTACTCACTATGGGACATGAATAGAATAACGTCATTAGAATTAGTGTTGGGTTGCTATTTAGCAGTCTGCTACTTTTTCACTGCTATTTGGTTTATTAGCAACTGCTATCTGCTATGAGTTTAAGAATCGCTGCTATTAAAATAGCAACTGAATTTTTTTACGCAGGCACCTCGGCAGATGATTGTCTAGTGTCTCATTGGTTGCAGCGACACAGCGACAGCTTATGGTGCGACGTCGGCGATAGCGTTATCGGAAAGAAGTCGGCTTTTAATATTTTAAAAATGAAGAAATAAAAATAAAAGCTTTTAGCGATGTTTCTTTGTCCACTCGGTCTGTTTATAGTTTATAATAATTGTTCCTTTTGCAAATTCGCTCATGCCGCTCATGGCTTTTTACAATATTTTACAGTTTAAAATTTAACAGGTAAAAGTTTAGATAGTTTACACTGTTTACAGCTAGGACTAGCTATGTACGACGTGTACGTATCGAATAAAACTCAAATAGCACCTGCTTTTAAATAGCAGCTATTTTCGACTGCTATTTTTGATTCGCATTAGCAAAAGTAATTGCTATACGAAAATAGCAGGTTTGTCCCAACACTAATTAGAATAACCCTGTATTCGATTAGTTTTGACAACAAATAGGTTACAACTAAGGTGAGGTTAGGTGTGGTGTTGCCAGTTCTGTCGTCTATTGCGTTTTGTCACTCTGCAGCATCAGCCTTGTCCCCAGTGTGGCTGACTCATGAGTGCCTTCTCCAAAGTGGCGAATTCACTCTACGAGCCCTAACAACTATATATTGGGACAAACTAAAATACACATGTAATTTAATTTTTAATATACTTCTATTTTCTCAACTTGCTTTTTTTAATGTAATATTGTTTAAACAATTAATTAATAACAAAATCGATTCATTAGGAACGCAAAAACACAAAATATCTATTCTAACACACCACATTATTTAAAAAATTGTAATATTGGGTGGCAACTAAATAATGGGACAAACGCGAACTTCAATTTTTAAAATGGAGTAACGTCGCCCTTAGATTGTATAACTGCTTGAATTCTTTTGGGCATTGATTGAACTAAGGCCTTACACTGTTCGGGGGTAAATTCATTCCAAATCTGCTCTATTTTGGCCTTAAGTTCTGGCAATGTTCTTTGAGGGTTGTTCCTTAATGTCTGTTTCATTTTATGCCATACTGTTTCAATGACATTAAGGTCTGAACTGTTAGAAGGCCATGAAAGGCAGTTTATGTGGTGGTCCCCAAACCACTTTTTTGTAGTTTTGGCCGTATGACATGCAGCCCCATCCTGCTGAAATATGTAATTTTCATTAACTGTTAATTTCGCGATACTTGGAAGTAGGCTATTTTGTAGAATTTGTTGATATTTTGCAGCATTTACGGTGCCCTCTATAAACTCAAAACACCCTAATCCTCCAAGTATCATGCAACCCCAAATCATTATTCCTTTAGGAAACTTTACGGTGCGTTTTAAACAGTCCTTATGGAAAGCCTCATCTTTTGTGCGAATCACACGTTTTCGGTAATCACCAACTCATACGTCGAATTTTGATTCATCGCTAAAAATTACGCGGGACCAATCTTCTACTGACCAGGACAATTATTTAGATTCTGCCCATATCAGCCTGGCTTTCTTTTGTTTTGCGGTTAAAAGCGGTTTTTCCTTTGCCTATAAGAAAAAAAGTATTAAAAAAGTTTGTTGTTTAATGTAAGATCTGCAATAACCTTGTAAAACTTCAATCAGCATTTATGAATCCACTTGCGACAACATTCTCTCGACAAATTATGCCCAGTTTCATGATTGCATTCTGCCGTTACCTGCCGTACCGTATTTCTTCGACCTTTTTTGCATAATTTAACAAGCATTCTTTTATCCTTATCAGAAACTAATTTTGGGCGACCTGGGCTATTCCTTTTCTTATGTAAAATTTCTCCAGTTTCCCCATAATACTTTATTATATTAAACACAGTATTTTTAGGAATATTTAGTTCATCCGCCACTTCACGTATTCATTTGTTTCGGGAATAATTTTTAACCACCAACTCGCGAATTTTTGAATTTGTCGAGATATCAGGCACCATTTTAATTAATAAAGAAGTGTTTGAGTTACTCAAACTGACAGCAAAGCAATTTCAAAATAAACAAATGTATCTGTCGCCCCTGGCAACATTGTTTATTAATTGTTTTTGCAGCCAACTTGTCTTATCTGGTATCATTTTTAACTCGTGACTTATTACTGTCTCATTATTTAGTTGCCACCCAATATTAGCATTTTTTAAATAATTTGGTGTGTTAGAATAGATATTTTGTGCTTTTGCGTTTCTAATGAATCGATTTTGTTATTAATTAGCTGTTTAAACAATATTACATTAAAAAAAAAGTTTAAAAAATAGAAGTATATTAAAAATTAAATTACATGTGTATTTTAGTTTGTCCCAATATATAGTTGTTAAGGCTCGTATATTTTTTAGTCACGTGAAATGTTAGGTATTATGCGTAAAATAAATTCACAAAAACTGTTTTTACCTTTTCTTGTAACTAAATCTGTTATTTTCGTGCAACAAACATACCGAAGACACCCATAATGTATTATTATTTTGGTAATTTTTAGATTTTGGTCCGAATTCAAAAAAAATATAATTCCGCAGTTTAGCGGCTTTTTGTCAAATTTGGGGTATTTTCACCGGTTTTCTTTTTTAAATAGCTTAATTTTATCTGGAAAAAATTAATAAAGTGGCGGAAGGTGTATTTTGCAATTTTTGCAAATGGTTGGTTGGTTGGGTTGAGTTGGGTTGGGTTGGGTTGGGTTGGGTTGGGTTGGGTTGGTTCTTAAATTGCTCAAGCACCGCTCATCAAATTTTGCGTATTTTTACAATTTTTTTTAAATAGCCTAATTTTACCCAAAAAAAAATTAAAAGTGGCGGAATGATACGATATAATTCGCCGCGAATATGTGAATTTTGATAGAACTTAAAAAAAAAACAAATTTTAAAAATGATGTACTTCTAAAAATAAATTTTCAATTCAAACAAATTTGTGTTTATTACATGTAATTGACATTTTAAGTGATATGTAATGAAACTAGTGTATAATGTTATGATTATACACTAGTTTCATTCATCATTTTTTATATGTTATGATAATGAATGACTAAAAAAATACAGAGTGAATTCTCCACTTTAGAGAAAGCCAGACTGGAGACAAGGCTTCAGTGCAGAGTGACAAAACGCAACAAAACTGGCAACACCACACCTAACCTCAACTCAGTTGTCACCTATTTGTTGACAAAACTAATGGTATACAAGGTTATTCTAATGATTAATTGCGTCCTATAGTGAGTGATTTAGTGCGTGATAACACCCTCTTCGTGATAACATTTGCCTTTTCGCCACTCTTAGTGAAAAATATATATCGAAATATACCCACTTTGCAAAAAACCCGACCATTTTTCGTTAGTTTTGACAAAAGCCGCTAAACTGCAGAATTACCGAAAATTTCGTTAAATTGCTTGTTTCGTTTTACTTAATATACATCTTTGGAAACTATTTTTTAAGTGCGGTAATACCCATGCATCAAGAGATAGACGTGCAATATTTGAGATTTTTGTTTTTTTTTTGTCGGTAAAGAAATTTTTCATGAAGATCGGTAATTTTTGAACTCTTGGTAGTGTGAGATTCTGTGGCCAGTTACCCACTAAAACTTCCCCGCTGGGTGGTACCAGCTAGTTCTCTGCACTGCAATTTGCTTTGTTTCAGTGATATTGGCCCCTTTAGACTTAGGATACATGTTCAGTTCGGTTGCTTCTAGAAAGTTCAATATTTTGCTTAGTGGTGTAGTTCTTATACTCTCTGGAAAGGGTCTGACTTCACCCAGAACTATCGCCCTGGTCTGGTTGAATGCTTCGCAAAAGCATAAAATGTGAAGAGTGATTTCTTATTTTTCCTCATCATCGCTACAAGGCGGTGGTGTGTCTAATTTCCCGAGTCTGTGTAAATGTTTCTTACAAGATGCATGATCTGTGAGCAACCTTGCTGCCTTTTGAAGTATGCCTGAAATGGCATAGTATGTTCTCACTCTTCCTGAAAGGGGATTGCTCAAAAGTGGTTTGAAGAGTTCTAGCTTTGGCAGTTGTTCCCAGTAGCTTTTATGCTAAAGTTCCAACTATTATCTAATATCCCTTATCCTGGTTTTAAAGCTGACACAACATGTTGGTTCCGGGCCTATGAGTCTGTTGTTGACCATCTTCATTGCATGTTGAATTAACTCTATTGCAGCAGTATAGTAGCCCATATTGAGTCTTATTGAGATTATCTCTGTCCTATTTTGCTCTTTAGCTATATCTGCGAGACCCTCCCAGCAGATATGTATAGTCTTTAACCTGTTTCAAACTCTCCTAAAGCGTTTGTTGCTGCCTGGTTTCCTGTGATGATCGCGAAAGAAAGCGCACCTTCTCTCATAAGTTGGACACAGGATACCTATTATGTTTAGTAGACTGTAAGTTTGTTGCTTCCAGCCCCAGGTTCAGAGTGAGTTGTCTGCCCTGTTGTCTGTCCATCCAGTCAGTCTAGTACGATACGTTCAATTATATGGCCGCAGAGTAACATACTGAGTGGCTATACTTGTCTAAGCTGGATAACTTCCGACCTATTTAATTACCCCTTCCTTAATTACAAACGGTTTGTGTGGCTGTGTGACCGTGATTTTGTCCGTTTTTAGAGTCTAAAGTCTTGCATCTTGTTGAATAGTGCATGGTGTCCTATTTTCGTGATGATCGGTCGTTATATTATTGCACAAACTACATCTCCCAACAAATTTTTGGGTTTGCTGTTTGGCTCCCATACCTAATAAGTAACCTAGATCAAAAAGCGCACAGAAGAGTGCACGGCTCGTAGTCTATCGCGCCTCAGGTGTGACCAATACGGCGACGCGACTTCCACCTTTAAACAAGTCTTCCACACTCCCGTGCATGCATACACAAAAATCACGACCAATTAAATGTTTCACGCTAAAATTGTGAGGAAGTAGAAGAGTCGGAACAATATCTGGTTGTTGTTTACCTTAGTAATTGGGTATACACTCTTATGTATTTAATTTTCTAATGCATTAATCTCCGATCTGTAATATTAATTTGCCAATACAGTATAATTAAACTATTTATGCTAATTAAGCCAATCATTTGTGTAAATGTCGAAATATTTGTCTGTCGGATTTTTGAAATGTATTTAAGAATAATAAATGCTCACAATATTATAGTACACTCTAATCAAACTAATTAGGATAACTTTATAGAACTATTTATAATAGCCTATGGTTCTTTTATCTATGAAAGCGGTTACTTGTAAAAATGGTTGGCAAAAGTTGTATTCGTTTGTAACTTTGGATTATTACCGAGACCTGACAAGACTAAACTCCTTGACGAATAAATCGAATTTAAGGTTGATGTCTTATTGAGTCTTATTTTAGTTTCTCTATGGTCGACTTTTATTCGATACAAGTGTGTTTGCAAATGATCCATGAACAGGTGAGGGTCAAACGTCAATAGAAAGTAATAAAATAGCGTTATGGCATGTAGGCAAGTTTTATCGGTTTTAATCCTGGAAACAGTCTGGTTATATAATTCACAGCAGACGAAACTCTGAAGGATTGGGCAGGTCCATTTCACGTGCTTCTCAGAATCAACGATGTAGTCTACTGAACCCAGAAACGCCCGACAAAAAAGATATATATTGTAAGACTCAGCTCGGGCTATCTCTGAAGGATGCAGGTTTTGTGACATACATATTCGATTTCAAATATCTCTAAAAAGATATTAAGAGAAGACAAATTAAATGATCTGGCAGGCTATTTTATAGTACACCTTCTTCATACCATTTATAATGAAACGTTTTACTCAAAAACTTCCGTACATGTAATGTATAATAGGACGAAGCTCTGTATTGCTGGAGTATTGTCGGTTTCCCTTATGGTAATGTTAGTAATTTTTCATAAATTTAACCAGTGCTTGGTTGAGTTAATAGTATTCTCCATCAAGTTTAAGTAAGTATCAACATTCAGATTACTGGATAAGAAGAATGGTCCAATTATATAATCGCCGAAAATACCAACTACAAGATGTCTTTAAGTAGTATCCACCGTCTCCACAGTTAAAAGTTTAAAAAGCATGATTAGCAATTTGCATGATCGAGCATATTTTTTTGAGGTGAACTTCTTTGTAATTACTATAGTAGGTATAATTCGTTGTAATTACTTTAGTGGTAAACTCAAATGAATTGAAATGAAAATTAATTTAAAACCATGATGAAGCTGCACAACTTGATCGCCGCGACAAAATGTTTGCGAGAGATTGCACGTAACTGTCTGCAGCTTTAGCTTAGCCATCTTTTTTGCAAGTAAAGGTGAAAAAGAAGAGTGTGAAGAACTGTCACTTGTCAATGTCAAAATTAACAACATTCATTTGTATGTTTCATCTGTCCAGTGAAAATAATAAAATAAATATATAAAAAAAAAAAATAAATATAAGTTCTAACAAATGTATATAGAAAAATGAGAACTAAATTCCTCTTATTAGTTGTTTTATTTATTGTTTGTTCATTAATAGAAAATAGTAAGTTTCAAAATATACCTATTAAATTTGAGAATGAATTTATGCCAAAATTTAACAAGACCTAGGAAATTTACTGGTTATACTCAAATATGTTTTTCATTAACCATCTAAACAATTTTTTAGGTAATGGGGATAGAGTCAAAGATTCTATGTACATACGAGTTAATTCCTCAATACCTTGCTACAGACGGATGAATGCTACTCACCAAATTGGTTGTTCCTGTAAGTAAATGGTCTTATTACTTTTATTAATAAATAAAGTTATTTTACAGGTAGACATTCAATTATAAACATAATTAAATCATAATAAAATAAGTTAACAGAATTGAACATGGCTATATTAAAATAACCTTCTTATACATCTATCATTATTCTCAGAAAAATGCCTTCTAAAACATTTCCTAAATTTTGTAAATTACATGCTACAAATCCTTTGTGATATATTATACAAATCATTAATTGCATTTATAAGTTGTTTGATTCTCTATACACTCTTGACAGAACAAAAATATCCATAATTAAATCTGCAAGATGATTCATGAAACAGTTTAGACGGCCTTGTATGTTTGAATACTAAATACATCAGCAATGGGCAATCTAATATACCAAAAGAAGAAAAAACATGTCAACATTTACTTTCCTTTTTCCTAAGCTCTCTATTCTAAATATCATGTTTGGATAGCATATTCTAATAATTGAATAGAATATTCTAATTATATTCTGTGTTTTATGCCCTGAAAACCAAATCTGTGTAAAATTGTGAAAAAAAAATTTAGTTGCCAACTTGGTTCTACAGTGGCAACTCTTCTAAATAATAAGTATATAAGCATGCATTGCAGTGTACATTTTCTTAATATAGAAAAGTTTGTAAACAAATAGCAGCATTCCTCTTGATGCTTCCCATCCTGAGCTGAATCAAATAAGAAGCTATTTGAAAAACATGCAGATTCTACTGTAATATTAACCCTGAACTACTACCGACACATTTTTATTACATATGTACTACTGATGGGTCCTTAGGACCCATAATAATAAAATTGCCATAAAATCAATAAAAAAAAACTTTTATTCAAAAATTTAAAATTACTTGGGTATATTACAATACATAAACTGAAAAAAACCTAAAATTATTTTTCAGAAAACTTAGGGCTTAATTTCTTGCAGCATTGATTGCAAATGGGCAACTTACATATGTCACACTGGATAGCAGTTTTCCTATCCTTGTTGGTGGGGCATATGGCACACCTTTTTCTTTTACTTTTTTCAGGAGGTACTTGAGGCTGCTCAGAAACTGGATTCGCAACCCCCAAAAGTTCAGCAATGAGGATTCGTACATTTGAGTGCACCTTCATGTTGGCCATTCTGAGTCACAAATGTTCATCTATTAATTGCTTCCCAAGAGTTTTGATAAATGAGTATCGTTTTATTTCTTTACCTTTTGATGCAAATTGGTACAATACTCGAGAATGCAATGTTCAATATAGCAAAAAAATTGCCATTGGCCAACGGTTAGTTCTTCTGGATACTGAATACAACGCACATTTCGCATCTAATGCGTCAACTCCAAATTTGGTTTCATTATAAAAATGAATTATCTCCGGCTTTTTGGTTGTTTCGTTGACAGAATTGTCATGATGCATGCTAGAAAGTAATATAATGCTTTTACTTTTTTTTGGCACATAGCTCACTATAGTGGTTAAAGAAGTAAATCCAAACGTTGATGAATGAATTGCACGTTTTCGGTTCGGTAAAAATTCAGGTGGTACAGATTTTTTATTTTTTCGTAAGGTTCCCACTGTTCCAACTGTTTTTCTTGAGTTCGTCGACGAGTTCCACTGAACTGTACCAGTTGTCCCCGGAGATGTTTCTGTTGGTGCCTTTAACACAATCCACAAGCCTAAGAACCACTCTTGTTGGATTTGATAATGTAGGCTTTTTTCCACCATCAACTTTTATTTCGGAACCGGCATAAATCTCTGCATCTACGAGATAATGCGTTTTAGCGTCAGCCAAAACCTGCACTTTAATTCCATATTTGGAAGGCTTGTTCGGAATATACATCCGAAATCCACACCTTCCTCGAAAGGGTACAAGCATTTCGTCTACAGGTAGGTAAATTCTCGGTGAATAACATTACTTTGATCTAGCTACAAACTCATCAAATAATTCTGAGACAGCGGCCAACTTATCAGTTTTTACTTTCTTTTCGGGTTTCTACATTGTCAAATCTGAGACAGCTCAATAAAAACGAAAATCTGGCCAGACTCATAGTAGCACAAAAAATAGATCTTCCTGTCCCATCTGTTGCCCACTTAGAACGGACGTCTTCATGATTAGATTTAAAGATGGACTGAAGATACAACAACCCAAAAAACCCCTTGATTTCACATATGTTTCTATAGTTTTCCATACTTTCCCAGAAGTCTTTAGACTCTTAAAATATTTCTTAACGCATCTTCTTCTGACAATGCCCTAGAACTGGACGCCATTGCGTTGCATTTATTGAAAGATAGTAAAAAAACACATTTTATATCTATTAACTTATACCTTATGGCCACTAGTACCAATTCTTGTGAAATAGATAAATACCTTGCAAAAAATAACAACGAATTAGATACTTTCAAACCAATAAGCAATTATTAACTTGTCGCGTATTTACTACTGATGGGTCCTCAGGACCCAGTAAACACTGCCTTCGAACCTCGCCGGCACGAACGAATACTGAAGTATGAATCTATGCCGGCGAAATCACGCGTATGGTATTGCGGAGGAGTACCCAGACAGCGAGTATCCAATGTTGCCAAACTTAAACAATATACCCAATTTAAAAATAGGATGGGTCCTCAGGACCCATCAGTAGTAGCTACGGGTTAATAGTTTTTTAAGGAAGTGAGAAAACTCATTAGCTGTTTTAGAACAATCTTTGCTAATAGCTAAACGATGCTTTTGGCTAATGGAAAGTAGATTTTTTCCATATAACCTAATTAAAAATATGCAATGAGCCTAAATCAAATATCTTTAAGATGTCAACCTGCTTAATAATTTTATATAATTGAGAGACAAAATGAGTGATTTTGACACTGTATTTAATAGGTCTGTACTTCCTAATCTTAGGAGACATCATATATATCACATCTTGCAAGTTAGTTGCAAAATCTTATATTATTGTAGGACCATATAAAGAAACCATCAAAAATGTTTTATCAAGAAGGTTTTATATAGGTATTTATATCTGTACCTCAGAGCCAAAGTATGTTAAGTCACAATGTGACGTTTTTGCCATCATCATCTATACATAGCAATTTTTTACCACTTGATAGCATTTTCCGTTACAGAGTTAGAAATTTTCAAACCAAATTAGGTCCACAGTTTAACAAAGGCCAAATCCAATTAAGTCTACTTAAAATAGTTTTCCTTTTAGAAAATATCAATCCACATTATATTAAGTGCCTTAAAATTCTTTGGCTTAACAAAGTTGGCAACATTGCACTATGTTAAGTTACCTACAAGTTCACAGTAAGTTCACAAGTAAACAGTTCTATTCAGCCAGTTAAAGTGTACGCACTGTTTTTAAATTTGTTCCTTAAATAGCTTGCCCAGTGTGTAAAAAATGAATTCTAGAACCCTGAAAATGTTATCAAAGTGTGTTTCAGAGAAAGTGTTGCTGTGTCTCAACAAACTGTTGATACTGCATTAAATAAAAAGAGATGTGGGGGCATGATTTCTCCAGATAAAAGAGGAAATCATATTCCAAGTAATAAAATCCCAGAAGACGATCGCCAAGGTATACACAATCATATTGTAAAATTTCACACTTACACCTCCCACTACTCCAGAAAAAGAACTGAAAAAAAATATCTAGGAAATCACCTTAATTTATCTAGAATGTATGCATTGTATGTTGAAGATTGTAATGATATGAACTTGCCATCAAATCAAATAGGTAAAGAGTGGCTTTACAGTGAAATTTTTAATTTTGAGTTTAACTACTCGTTTAAATTGCCCGCAAATGATACTTGTGACTTTTGTGATAAGCTAAAAATTCAACTGCAAAATTCAGAGTCACTAGAAACAAGACAGAGTTTGCAAGCCCAATACGATGAACAGGAGAGAGATGCCAATAATCGTTACAGGTTAAAATCTGAAGACAAAATACGCTCGAGAAGTGGAAATACTGAAAAAGTTGTTATGGTTGATTTGGAAAAATGTTTGCTCACTCCTGACTTGACAAACTCACAAAGTTTTTATTCACCCAAGCTTTGGACATTTAACTTTATGGTACATGATTCAACTTCACAACAATCCTACTGTATGATGTGGGACGAATCTGTATCTGGTAGAGGGGGAAATGAAATTGCATCCTGTATAACACAATTTGTAAAAATATGTGACTTATCAGACAGTATTCAAGAACTAACAATTTGGTCAGATAATTGTCCATCCCAAAATAGAAATCTGCTGATAATAATGAGTTAGTTTTGGATTCTAAAACAAAAACCCACCTTAAAAATTTTAAACTACAAATTTTTGGCTAGAGGACATACCCATTTGGAAGCGAACAGTGATCACTCGATCATTGAAAGGGAACGAAAAAAAGTTCCGCAATTCAAAATTATTACTCCTTGGGATTAGCAACAAATGGTCCGTCTTTGTGGTACAAAAAAAAAATTCAATGTTGTTGGAATGCAATCCTTCGATTTTCTAAACTTTAAGTCCTTGTATGAAGGTTCCTCTGCTCCATTTCGTTTGAATAAAAAAAATTCATCTAGGAAGGATTTTCTTATTTCAAAAGTAGTGCAAATGCAAGTAAGACAGGGAAAACTGGGGATTTTGTACTATAAAAACAGTTTTGGTTCAGAATTTTTAGAAGTCGATTTAAACCGAAAAACTAGGATAAAAAATATCTTCCCAATCAAATTACCTTGCCTAAAAAATCGTCCAAATCCGATTTCTAAAAAGAAATATGATCATCTACAAAAATTACTTCCATGGATACCAAATCAATTTCACGAGTACTACAGGACCCTTAGACACAATAATACAGTACAGGAAGAAGATGGTGACTCGGAGTAAACTTTATAATTTGTGTTGTTTCCTACAGACATTTAAGTCCTACTCTAATAATTTTCTATTTTATAATATAACTTGAAAAAAAAAATAAAATTTTTGTTAACTTAACATGGTTTGGTTTGAGTTTTGTTTCACTGTTTCGACTTTATATTAGTGTTAAGTCAAAAGCCAGACATTTAAGTCCTACTCTAATAATTTTCTATTTTATAATATAACTTGAAAAAAAAATAAAATTTTTGTTAACTTAACATGGTTTGGTTTGAGTTTTGTTTCACTGTTTCGACTTTATATTAGTGTTAAGTCAAAAGCCATTATTTTTTTTATGGGGCATAAAACGTTAAGTCACTTAACAAAAAAAATTAAGGCAAAAATCAAAACAAATTTAAATAGATAATATTTTTTTTAACATTTGTGTGAAATTTGGAAAAAATTTCTTAAATAGTTACAGATATATGATAAAATAAACTCACAAAACAACTTAACATGGCTTTCCTGACAAATGGCAATTTTTGACGTAGTTTGGCACTGGGGTACTGATATGTTTGTTAGAATTATGTTCTTTATTTTTATGTCTTTAATGGCTAGAATTTTTTTTTAATTTATTTATTTATTTGCCAAAAATTGTCAAACAGGAAGTATCTAATTAATAAACTGAAAAAACTAAAAACTAAATACTTTAGACAGCTTAGGTAACAGCTGGACAGTTTATATATATAGAAATATTTAATGGGTAATATAATTTAATGGTCATAATCATTGCAGCAATTTGCATTTGAATGTAACTATAGTGCGATTAAACAGGTTAATATCATTATTGCTGTGTAAAATATTAAACCAATAGCAAGCTCGATATAAAGGTGCATTTCTTGCTAAGTTAGTAGGTCTATTTTCTAAATAAAGCGTACATATTCTAGTCTGTCTATATGGATTTTAGAGTTGGGGAACCACATCATTGCTGCATAGAGTAATTTGGACTTAATTAGGTCAGAACTTAAAACAGAATCATGAAAATAAAAAAAGAAATACAAAATATTAACAACTGTAGATATATAGTTCACTGAAGTTAGACATACAAAATAATATATTGTCACTTCATATGTACTATGGACAATAGATTTAATTCGAAATTTCAATAAGGAAAAAGGTTTACAAAAAGGTTTTACAATTTTTCGATAAATGTTATGGTTTGTAGAACTAGAATATGAATAAATACCTTATTAATAAAAAATTATAAAAAACTAAGACTTAATAATTATAAAAAAACCCAGCTTTTATGGCTTGTCTCTTAACTTTCTCAAAATAAAAATTCATGCAATTTTTATTAAAAATCCTAACAGCTAATTTATCCCTCTAATATTAAAAATCTAAGTATAATTACTATTATTGAAAATCAGTGCCTTCACATAATTAACAAAATTGTGCACCAACAATAAATTTGTGTATCATATATTTGTAATATACCTATAATTTTATATAATAAATGTTATTCTTTCTAGCCGAAAGAGGAGGTTCAGTTGGTATAGTCCATTACTGTGATACTTTAACAGACCTAGAATCCGTTCTCAAAAATGGAACTGCTGGACGATATATTCCTGTAATATCAACATCTTTATTTAGTGTAGAGGTCATGTCAAATCTTATAAATAATAAACATAAGATAGCAGGTCTTATATTGCATCCATTTGGTTCTTATCCAAACTACTTTTCACATGAAAATCAATGCCCAAATGACAGATTTAGTGTTGAGGGAACCTGTGGACAAAATAAATGGAACCCGTGGGGTAAGATCTTAGAATTAATATATATAGTTTCTTTTCGATTTATATTATTTATTTTGTAAGTTCTTTTTATGGTGTAAATATTATGAGAATGATTTTTTACAGGAACTGGGTTGCTGTACAAAGATATTCCATTTGCAATGTTTTTCATTGAAGATCAAGATGAAATAGCAAATATTAAAAAATGTTTTCTAGCATTCAATAATCATTCTTTTGATACACAGTCAGATAGATCTTTATGTTCTTTAGAATTAAAAGCTTTTATGTATGCTACTACAGACACACCTACTTGCAGACGGTAATGTATTTCCTTTTTTAGATTAATAGCCATCAAATGCATTATTTAACAACTCTTACATTATAAAATAAAGTTATATTTTAGACGATCGAACGTATTTACAAATCTAAATCCGGTGAAACTCTGTGATCCCTTAGGAGATCGAAATGTATGGGGATCTTTGTTTCCATTGGTCGAAGAACACGAAAACTCAACAACAGTTCCCATAAATGACTTCAAGTACGTCATTGTTGCTGCTCGTATGGACACAACTTCGCTTTTTGAAAAAACCGCTGGAGCAGAAAGTCCGGTTACTGGAACAGTTGCTTTATTAAGTGTTGCTAAGTTACTTAAGCAAATGTTGCCGACTAGGAGTACAGATAGTAAGTCATTTTTAAGTAATAATATGTTTGGGTTGATAAAGCAACATTCCAGTATCTATTTATGCAAGGTAACACCGTAATTAAGATAAGTATGTTTCAAACTTAGACCTAATCAAAGTACCGTAATAAACTTGATTCTCAACGCTCTTTGCTCACTAAAACAATATATGAAATAAAATATTTAAGCATCAATACTGCTTAACAAAACATTAAGGATGTTAATAAAGGGTGGTCGATTTTGGTAGCGCATGTGTTTTGAATCTTATGCTTGCTCAATGCAACAGATAGAAAAGTGGATAAATTAGGCAAGATCAGAAATGTCACAGCATGTTTTTGAGGTATCTTAAAAAAATTGGAAAGTTGCTGAAAGCTTCGTAATACTTTGTATTTTTAAATATAAGAAGGTAGATAGAAAAATGTTTTGAAGTTCCTGTGATGTCAGAAATACTGTCAATATCAATACCATCGAGTCCCCGACCCCGAAAAAATAGTTCAAAGTCACTTTAAAATAGTGAAAATCGAAAGGGGCTCAACGATTCTTCCTCTAGAACTCCTCCCGACACCGGAAACTCCCTGGTAAGCTCGTTGCTACTTTTTACCCTAAAACTACACAACCGTATAGTGACTTTATAATAGAAATAACTGATGCTGACAGCCTAAACGTGTAAAGTTTCTGCCACAGAAGGTCGTGTGTGTTGTTGTTTGGACTGATTAATCCGGGCTAGCATCGAGACTCTTGCCGGTTTTTTGAAATAATACTTCCATCGAGATTAGGCGCCTTCTTTTTATGATTCTGGGTCGCATCTAGGTGCTTGGACTTATGACTCGCTCGGAGGATAGAAACCGACTAATCGGGAGAAGGTTTGGTTACATGTATTTATGAGGTCTGGGTGCGATGTTATTGGACGCGAGCCTGCAGAGCAGACCACGCCCCCCCAGACTACGGAACTTTTGGCTGATGAGAAAAGGTCGGGCGGAGGTGTGAACTACTGTGAACGTAGGTCTTTTACGGTGTTCTTGGGTGATGTTTTAAGTTTTTGGCGTTTGGATTAGGTTTTATGTAGGATTTGTGTGGTTAGTACGGATAAGTAATTGGGATTTGAACACCTAAGAAGAAAATGAATGAGCACTGTGGGGACTTAGACTTCGGCTCCTAGCAATAGTTTGAACGCCGGGTTTGAGTTTAATTTTTCAAGTTTTGCTATCAGGTTGTCGATTTTTTTTCCAACATCCCGTCAGGCAAACTTAGAAGATTTATGAGGTTCCTGTTTTTGACAGGAAACTTGGGACGTTTCATAAGCGATTGTGAAGTGCCTTCCTTTGGCTCCGCCCTCCTGGTGTTAGAGTCCGTGTAGGTCGTTTTCAAGGTCTCAGCGAAGCTTTTTTGTTTGTTTATGTTTTTTATGTTAGGGTTTTTTGGGCAGCGCCAATAACTCGCCGGATGGTCGCCACCGCAATTGCAACATTCTGCCGGGGTTGCTCTGTTTTTTTTCACAATCTGAGTAGAAGCGCCCTTGCATTTGTAGCAACGGGGCTTTGCGTTGCAATTGCTCATGACGTGTCCGTATTCTTGGCAACGATGACACTGCCCAATTTGCTTCCTGTTATCTATAGTATGGGTCCTTAAGCGCCCTACACGGACCCTAATGTTTAAAATGTTTTCAAGCTCAAACACGGTCTCTTGCTCTTTAGGGGCGAGGAACCTGATGAAGTCCGTAGGCCTTCTGCGGCCTGTGCCGGTTTTAAACCAACCCCTTCCTCCGGCTCAAACCCCATTATTCTCAGTTTCTCCTCCACTTCTTCCAATTTAAAGTTTTGATTTAGTCCTCTCAGTATCACATTCAGTTTCCTATCCTCTTCAAGGAAGAAGGAATGGAATTCCATTCCCTCTTCCTTGAGAAGTTCTGTAAGTGCTCTATGATCTTTGGGTGTTTTGGGGAAGGGCGCTAATCCCAATCTGTCTTTCTGAACTTTTTCAATGTTAATTTTTATTTCACAAAATAGCTTGTACTTTGTGGCCCAATTTTTTGTGTCTCTTAACACTACTTTGGGAACTTTGTTTGTATTAGGATCAGCGTTCTTCCCCTTTCCCGCTAAGGAAAGGTTGTTTAGGGGCATATATAGTGGGTCTTTTTTAAGCCTTTGGGTGGGGATTGGGATAGGGTTTGGGGCTGACGATGTTGAGGGGACTGGCTCCCTGATTGTTGTTTTTTCAGGGTAAACCGGTTCCGAGGCTGGCTCGTCTCCGAGTTGTGAAGGCGGAGATAGGCCCGCCTCTTCCCTGGTTCTTTTCTTTTTCTGTTCATTTTGGTTTATGTTACTAGCCAGATCCCCCTGCATCGTCAGATGCTCTTCGAGTTCAGTGTTTTTGTAAGTAAGGGCTTTATTTTCATTCAACACCTCCTCGAGTTTTCCACTCAAGTCGGAGATCTGCTTCTTGAGAGAAAGGTTTTCTGAGATCAACTTGTTTATCTTGTATTCAAAAAGATGTAATTTCTCGGTAAGCTGTGAGTTTTGAAATTTAATCTCGTAAATCTTATTCGCCCTTCCCTCAATCAGCAACTCTCTTTCTCGAATCTTCTCCTCGAGTTTACCAACTCGTTCCTCACTTTGCCTCAGCTCCGCACTCTGGGGGGTCGCTTTGCCAGCTCCCAGGTCGGGGTTTGGAGGGGTTTTGAGTGTTTTGAACAGTCTGGGATCGGTACGGGATTTTGATGGGGTTTTTTTGAACTTTGAGGAGTCGTCCGAAGTCTTACCCCGCTCTCTCTCTTGTCTGCTTCTTGATCTCCTGTAGTCCTCGCTTTTCGTAGACCTATCAGTCAGGTATCCGTCAGATAGGTCCATTTTTTGCTGATTTTCTTTTTTAAGCAGGCGTTGGTTGAGCCCCCCCACCGACAATGTGGGTCGAGTCGACGTTTTTCTCCGCCGTTTGTTGTTAGGAGTCTTCACTGGTTTGTGAATAGAAGTGGGAGGTTCACGTTGTGGATATATCAATGACGTGCTCTGCAAACTGCTAAACTGCTAACTGCTCAACAACTGCAACTGGATAAACGTACTGAACTGCTTAACTGCTAACTGCTAAAGGTCGTGTGAAAGTGAGTCAAAGATTCTTTTAAAATCTGTATTTATGATCAACAACATCTGTAAAATGTTGTTTGCGCACCCTCTGGACTTTCAAAAGCCACTTTGAAACTCAGGGTTACAATTATTGTTTTCGATTTGTTAAATACGATTTTATTAGTTTATGGATGGTAACCGAAAGCCCACTTATCCAGCAATAAATCATGACTAACGGCATCAAAGGCTTTACGTAGATCAATGAAAATAGCAACAGCTATATTTCCTGAATCGAGAATGTTTGAAATAAGATTCGTTAAATCTAGATTTGTCCTTAGAATGCTACTATTAAAAAAAAAAAAAAACATATTATAAGGATCGAATTTAACATATTGCTCAATAAATGATATTCTAGTTTTAATGATATTTTTCAGGATTTTTGAAAAAACACTTACTAAACTTATGGGTCTGTAATTATTCATGTAGGTGTTAAAAAAAACTATGGGGACAAAATATTTCTTGAAATATTGGTAGGTTTTCGATATTGGATTTCTTCAAGTGCAAATCCCTTATTATCTATTAGTACCAACAGTGGAAAAGTATTGATTAAGATCCTGTGCTATTTCTTGTTTATTATTTATTTATCTAATACACTTCCTCTTTAATGATTCCTTTTTTTTTCAGTAAAAACAAATGTTTTGTTCATACTATTCAATGGAGAGACGTATGACTATATAGGATCTCAGCGTTTACTGTTTGATATGGAGAGTGGCGAGTTTCCTACAGATTTACCAGTGAACAATGACATACTTCCAACAATTTATCCGGAGAATATAACACTTTTTATAGAATTGTCACAGCTTGCCCAAGGAGAGGCTACATATGCTCACTATTTAGACAGTGCTTCTGAGGTAATTAATATGTACATTGTATTTCATTGATTGTAATTGCCGGATATCTCCTTTACTACTAAAGATGTGAAGTTTTTATGCCATAAACAAAAAAGCCTTTTTTTGTGAGATACAGGGTTAAAATTCAAAGTTTCGTACACAGTTTCTTGATATATGTACCAAACTGTATTTTAATGAAACACTATATTTATTTGATCACAAAAAAATTGTTAGTTTTTTCTCATTACAATAATATACAGTATAATAGTAGGGACTTCAAATATTAAAGAAAATTATAAAAATAATTCGAAACATATTATTTTTTATTTGGTACGCCATGATAAATTTAAAAAATCAATTAAAAAATTTTGGAAGTTTAGAAATAATGGCTTTTTTTGCCAGTGACATCAAACATATAAGAGAATAACACTTTTGTTACTTCTCTTTTATTTTTTTTTAGTTCAACTTTTTAAGCCTTTTATATTTCAAAGAAGAGTTTATCGAAGATTTATTAAAATGCGACAATTTAAATTTTTTTGTAGCTGGACTTGTAGCTATCAGAGCACCACGTAAAATTATTTAAAAAATGGCTGTTTGTCTGCAAAGTTAGGTCTTTTGTTTAAAAAAAAAAGAAAAATCAACCCACAATCTAAACAGCAACGTTTTTTCATTAAAATCGTATTTTAATTTTTTCTGACAAAACACTTTAAACGAACTTTAAATCATATTTTAAGGGTAGTCTTCCGTTTTTTTTCTTTATCTTTTCATTCAAGAGATTCGTTTAAAACATTTTTTTATTACCAGCTTTAACTAACATTCAATAACAATTTTGAATTTAAAACAAAGAAATTATAGGTACGTTGCCTTACGTTATCGTAGCTTGATAATAATGAGCGGATTTGCGGAGAGCGGAAGTAATGACTTTGTTATTTTAGGCTTAGGTTCTAACGATCAGAGGGCAAGAAAATGTCCAAGCATGCGTTATATAAATGAGGCTCTAAAACTTTGTCTGCATGTGCAAATATTGTAATGTTAGCTCCTTCTATTTTAAATATGAAATTTGAACAGAAGGTTTCATTTTTTCATTCTAAGTTAAAGAACTTTATTGAGTATTTGATTGGTTTACTGAGAACCATATTTTGTTTCTAGATGTGTACAGTAACAGCTCATACAAGAAAAAAATTGAGATTTCCCAATCGTTATTAAATATTGTCATGAGCTGAAAAAGCATAAAATATGCAATTTAATATATGTTAAATGTACTTCAGAAACTATTGGGGATAATAGCCACTTAACTTGTTTCAATAGTGCTTGCAATAATGCAACTCGATATCTGATAATATATGTAGATGCTGTTATTAGTATCTCAGACACTGAAACTGAGAACTCTGTAAATATGTCTAATTCCTTTCTAGACATACATAGCTTTAACAATGAATTTCCAATCGCGTGTGTTACCGCCCCTGGCTCTAATTACAGCTTCCATTCGTCTTCGAAGGCCTCTAAACAGGTTCTGGAGGTATTCTTGCGGCACGTTTGCCCAGAAGTCAAAAAGAACATTTTGAAGATCATCTAGTGTTCTTATTGGTGCTGGATGTTGCTGAATTTGCCATCCTAGATGGTCCCAGACATGTTCTATCGGATTAAGGTCCGGGCTACGTGCAGGCCAATTTAGGGTGGGTATCTCGACCTCTTCTAAGTATTGCCGAACAACTCTAGCAGCGTGTGGACGAGCATTATCATGCATTAGCACAGAATTATCACCGATATATGGCATATAGGGCACTACATGCTCAACTAGCAATTTTAGTTACGGTTACAACATTGTTTGACTATATTACTTTATTCAAGTAAATAACTGCCAAGTAAAAAATAGTAGTAAGAAATACGTAATATTAACTTAATACTTGACTATATAGTAATTATTACTTTGCGGTAACTCTGATGGTAGCTGATACCGCTTAGCGATCTGACCTAATTACCTTTACAACGTCGTTACTATAAAGTAGAAAATATTGGTCGGTGGGACGATTAAATGGGAACTTTTAAGTAAGCGCGACTACAAAGTTAAATTTCAAGTTCTTGCGACTACATAGGAACGTCAAAATATTACCACGCAGTAATACACTTTGAAGTAATATTATCAGTAACAAGACCGAAATAGTTACCCTTATTTCTTCTTTAAAGTAATATTTACCACCTTGGCTATTAAAGCAAATTACCTTTAAGTAATAATTTCTACTATGCAGTAAAATATACTTTATAGTAGCATTTTTTTGAAATAATTTACTTATTCCTAAGTCATTTTTACTTGGAAGTAACAAAAGAAACTTCTTGGTAACTCTAGCAACAATTCGCCATATTTTTTTAAATTATTTGACTCCATTTTGTGAAAAGTTATTGCACGATTTTATGAATTTGCTAAAATCGGAATACTTTTACATTTTATACAATTTTTATTAAATTATAGACTTCTTATATTCATAGGAGTAAAAAGGAGGGAAAAAAATTATCTACCTTCTTTAAAAAATTAAATTTAAATATTTAGACTTGGTATATTTTTTTGTTAAAAGTTATTATTTTAATGAGGCGTTCTTTATTTTCGTCCTATATTGCCTATGTTTAACAGTAAAATTTGCTTCGTTTATATTTTTCCACTCCGGTAAGCGATAATATCAGCTATATTAAATACAATATGAAGTAGATTAACCCCGATACAACGCCATCACTTAGAATAAAGACGGACATATAAAATTATTTGTGTTGACAAAGAAAGAGAATCAAAATGTTTGCATAATATTGTCTCAGTAACTTCTTAGTAACTAGCACTGCACAATTACTACTTTATGACATCCCGAAAACCACTATGGGACGTTAAAAAGAAGTTCCCGGGACGATAGAATTACATATTTGCTACAGCAAAATCATTCCCAATTTTGGTAAAAAAGTGGTAACAGAACAGTGCCTAAACGGTTCCCGCGACTAGTAACCACAACTTTAAAGTATTCTTTATAGTCGCGATTACGTAGCTGTTGCCAAAAATGCTAGTTGGGTGGGGTTCTAGCATATCGGTTATGTACCTGTCAGCCTTTAGTCTTCCATCATTCACTGGTACTAGCTCCGTGTGACCCTCAAAAGAAATTCCTCCCCAAACCATGATAGAGCCACCACCAAAGCTTTCAGTTTGACAAAAATTAACCTGATCGTGCCGTTCACCACGTCGCCTATATACTGGAATATAGACAAAATCTTGATTCATCCGTGAATAAAATATTGGACCAATCTTGAATATTCCAATTTGCGTGTTCTCTAGCAAATTGCAATCTTGCTACTCGATGTTCTCTGGTAAAACGTGGACCTCTAGCTGGCACTCTGGCTCGTAAACCTGCTTCTCTCAGCCTATTTCGAACTGTCTGTAGGCTTATTCGGACATTACGAGCAGCCAACAGATCTGTTTGTAGTCTTCTAGAGGTGGT
The DNA here is from genome assembly GCF_022605725.1 of Anthonomus grandis grandis. Classification (NCBI taxonomy): domain Eukaryota; kingdom Metazoa; phylum Arthropoda; class Insecta; order Coleoptera; family Curculionidae; genus Anthonomus; species Anthonomus grandis. Next base: position 36,744,176 of record NC_065547.1, on the reverse strand, counting down.
ATGCCTAATTCTTAAAGCCGTTAACCTTAAGTAACGATCATCTACTGCCGAAGTTACCCTTCTGCGGCCTTGTCCGGGTCGTCTGGATAGTTGTCCTGTTTCTTGGTAGCGATGGATATGGTGCTTTGTTGAACCCCCATTATCCGAGCGACGTATCTTTGACTGCGGCCATCTTCTATGAGCGTAATGATTCTAGCGGCTTCTTCATTAGTCACATGTCTTGTTAAACGTTCAGGCACATCCATTATTAACAATAAATTTAAATTTTCACTTTAGAATAACACTATTTGCTTAGAACGTTTTCGATCTCAATGCATTCGCCAACACAGGAATAATCTACGCGAGCATTTTTGCTTCAAAAAAATATGTAAGAAATTCCGATCATTTTTCGTCCATGATAAGAAACCAGAAATATCTTTTAAGTTGATACATATAGAGATTGTCCCAAAAAATATTAAAAATATCTTAAAATACTAGTGATGCGATAATTTTTGTGGGGTGTGTAGTAAGAAGATACCTGCAATTACAACCAAAATAGGACACTGTAATTTTTTTTCGAAAAAATTTCTTTGGTTTTAGATATCATCGTTTATCAGTATCCTGCAACATAATCATCCCGCCCTTAAGCCCACACCAAATTCCCTTCCACCCTCATCACTGCACACCTTCCTCAAAGGACGAACTCCCCTAAAAGGACTCATCATAACGAATCACGAAAGAAAATATCGAAATCATTACTACAATTCGCTTTATGATAATAGCACTAACATAGGTTATCAGTACCACAACGGCAGTACCATAATTGATAATACGTTACAAAAATATATTGGAGATGTTGCAACTATGGTGGCTAAAAGTCTATATGAGTTAATCACGAAGAAAAACTATACTGGGAATGAAGTTATTGATTTAAATTTGGTAAATATGAATATTTTGTTGTAATAAATTATTAATCATTTCTAATTTTTATAGGTTGATGAAATGTTTCACTGTTATTTGGAAGATTTCAATTGTAGATTACATAAGGCTATTCAAAAAAGGGTAAGTTATAAGCATAATCAACTGATTTGTTAGGGTCTCAGAGGCGTTTGTACTCTTTTAAATTATTTAGTTTTAAATTTAGTCTATAGTATCTGAAAGTTGTTGTTTTAGTCGTCAACATAGTTACTTGTGATTCAAATGTATTTTACCAGATTCAAATAATAAAAAAATTTCATTAACGGAGCATCAAGAAAAAAATTACTATTCCTAACTAAGGCAGTTGTAGAGCTAGAGATATCAATAAATATAATACAAACAAAAGTTAAAAGCTTTAATAAGTTAAAAGTTAAAACAAAAGTTTAAGTAAAGTCAAGCAATATATTTAAATAACATCACATATGCTATACTCCCAGATGTACCGGGTAGCCAGATAAGAATGCAAAGTGCTGTATTTTGGAAACTATTCGTCGTACAGACTTGCGGTAAAAAAATGTACAACTAAAGTGGCCAAAAGAATACCGTGGAAAATATTCTTAGATTTCCAAGATGGTCGCCAGGGGGCGTAACCGCCATCTTAAACTTTTTAAGTGATTTTTCACTGAAATCTACCCAGTAAATGTTACGAAAAAATATAAGGTACCTGCAGGTAATAAGGCCTGTCGGGTAATAAGGCCTATATTCAAAAAAACCGCTTTAAATTAATCGCAAATCGATTGCATTGGGTCCGCGTCTCCTATTGGTCATTGGCAACATCTCCTTGGTGCGAGGAGGATTTAATATCAGCAGTTCGATCTGTTCAACGCGGTACTCTGACTACATATGGGGCTGCGGCAAGGTTTAATATTCCCAGAAGAACCATTAGAAATCATGTTCAGAATGGAATCCTAATAAAAAGACTGGGTCGTAAATCTATTTTAAAAGAAAAATAAGCAGCTGATCTCATTAAAAGAATAATAAGATTTAGTGAAATAGGTCTACCTGTGACTCCACGGATCCTTCGTCGATTGGTATTCAGATTCTGCGAAGATAATAAAATTGCTCATCAATTTAATACAACTTCAAAACTTGCTGGTAAAGACTGGCTAAAGGCTTTTATGAAGAGAAATCCTGTAATTTCTAAAAGAAAATCACCGTTTATGAATCCAGCTAGGGCTCAAAAACTTAATAAATTTATAGTTGATCATTTTTCAAAAATAGGGTAAATGTATGATGATCTTGATATAATTAATCACCCTGAAAGACTTTATAATATGGATGAAAAAGGATGCCGCTTGACTATTCACCACCAGCCAACCGTTTTAGCTAAGAAAGGGGTAAAACGTGTTCACTTTCAATCGTCAGAACATGCAGAGAGTGTGACAATTGCAAGATGTGTCAATGCCCTTGGAATACCAATACCTCCTATGTTTATTTTTAAAGGAAAGAGGCTAAAGCCAGAATTACATGATAATTTGCCACCAGGTACTCTAGTGGAAAAATCAAGTAAAGGCTACATGACTAACGAACTTTTTAAAGAATTCCACAAGCACTTAGCCCGATACAAAAGTCCAGGAAGGTGCCTCTTAGTTTTTGATGCTGCAGCTTGTCATCTTGATTTGTCAATTGTTGATGTTGGAGACTCACTTGATATAGATCTCTACTGTTTGCCATCGAATACAACACATGAGCTTCAACCCCTAGACAAATCTGTATATCGTTCATTTGAGCATTATTGGGATAATGAGGTATTATTATTCTTGGATCAGAATCCTAACAAAAAGCTGACCAAATCACGTTTTAACATCATACTTTCAAATGTTTGGTCTAAATGCATGACACATAGTAACATTATAAACGGTTTTAAGGCTACTGGTCTGTTTCCATTAAATCCCGAGGCAATTCCAGAAACAGCATTTGCTCCTTCAATTGTCTCAGAGGTACCGGCACCGGATGATACCAACAAAGAAAATATGCGTCCACCTGAATCTCCTCAACCTGGTCCGTCTGGAATGGCATCCAACAAGTCTGGAAAATTTTCCTATTCCAATTACTCTTCTGACTCGGATTCGACTGATGACCATATCCCTCTTGCTGAATTAAAGAGACGAACAACAAAAGTCACTTCTTTTAATGAGCTTTTGGCCACACCAGTAAAAACTAATGAAAAACCTAAAAAAAATCGAAAAAAGCTCTAAACTACAAAGGAACTCCAGTCACTAGAGATCTTTTTACCGAGGAGAACAAAAGTCGTGCCAAATTGAATAAAGATATTGAAAGCTTCAGGGAAAAGTTAAGTACCGAATGGTATTGCCATGGATGTGAGGAAGACAGGCAGGCCGATATGAGGCAGTGCAGCAAATGTCTTAAATGGTACCATGAGGAATGTGTTGGCTTAACAGTCAATGACATGGATGATTTTGAGTGTCCCGATGGCTGCTAAACTTCGCCCAATTAACGAGTTGTGCAATTTTTATGTATAGGCTTTATTAAACCTCCATCGGATAATAAGGCCGATTTGCGTTATTTTTCCTAATATTTATTTTTTGTTTTCTAGTTTTTTTAGAGATAATTTTTTTAAGTTTGTTAAAATTAATATAACCTTATAAGCACTTTGGTGTATTAAACTAAATATTAACATTACAGTCTTTCACTTTATTCAATTTTTTTTCTTAGCTAGGCCTTATTCCCCTCAAGTACCTTATGCTTTTTAAAGCTCAGCTCTACTCGAGTAATTTTTGTTTAACACTTTGTGACGTATCTATTAAACTAAAGTGGTGGGGGGTAATTCAATGTTTTTTTTTTAAATAAACAGCTGTAACTCCTAAACGACTGAACGGATTTTAACAAACTTGGTCTCGTTAAAAAAACATTTATTGCTCCATCAAATCCGTCTTATCTGTGATATGTCTAGTTCTTAGTAATGCCGCTAGAGCGCGTTTTTAGATCTATTAACAGAAAATTGCAAAATTCTCTTAAAAATTAAATGCAATATTATGACTTTTTTGCATAAAAATGTAGTGAAATGATAGCTAAATAGGCCAGTGAAAACCGTATCTCGATATCTTATTCGTAGCCTGAAATATCGAAAAAATAATATTTAGTTATCATATAATTTTAATAAGACGCTATTACACCGATATTTATGTTATTTATTTGTCTTTTTTCAAGGTTCAATGATAAAATGTCTTAATTTAATAATTTTTAAATATTTAGAATATTATAGTGCAAGGTAGGCAGAATATTGAAGAGTAGGCCATGGAGGAAAAAACAAATGCCTAAAATCAACTTTTAATATTAAAATATTAAAATTAACTATTAAAATGCCTTTTACAAATGATGAAGCTGTCGATATGATTGCGGTATATTTTGAATGTCTTCAAAATGCGCCATTGGCTCAAAGGGTATACAGAGCTCGATATCCAGATCGGCGTTTAGGCGATGCGAGAATTTTTCTGCGTTTAGTGCGAAATTTGCGTAATACTGGCAGCTTTCGACCTCAGTTGCGAAGACACTCGGCTAGAACAAGGGAAGACAATATTATTAATGTCTTAGCATACGTGGAATTCAATCCCCACGTTAGTACGAGAGCAATGTCTCGCGCGTTGGGTATATCACGTACTACTATTCTAAACATTTTAAAGAATCACAGGTAAATTTTTATGTCACAAAAAATACTACTTTACATATTTCGCAGTGTGTTTTTTTTCAAATTTTTAGACTGCGCCCATATCATATGGTTTAACATCAAGCCTTGAATCACGAAGACCGACGGTTAGATTTTTGTCATTGGATGTTGGGCAGCATTAGGGAAAATAGAGATTTTTTGATTATGAGGCCACTTTTAGGAGTGATGGAAACATTAATTTGCATAATATGCATTATTGGTGTGACAACAATCCTCACTGGTTGCGGGAGGTCCAACATCAAGGCCATTGAAGTATCAATGTGTGGTGTGGCATTCTGGGCGAAACTATTATAGGTCCCTATTTCTTTGTACAACCACTAAATGGTGCCGTGTTTCTTGATTTTCTGGTGAACCAATTGCCTCTTTTATTAGAACATATACACCTGCAATTACGACAAAATATCTTTTGTCAAGAGCAGAAATTGAAGCTGATGTATGTCCATGCATAAGTGGCTCCAACAATGCATTAAGTTTGATGGAAGACAGTTCGAGCGTTTAAGAAGGCATTAGTTTTATTTCAAAATCGGTAATTTTTTTATTATGCCCATACGCGCTTCTTTTTAATTTTTTGAACAAAGAATATTTTAATTATTTAAAAATTATTAAATTAAGACATTTTATCATTGAACCTAGAAAAAGAACAAATAAATATCTATTATATTTAATAATAATAATAATAATATATATTCTTTCTTTGATATTTCAGGCTGCGAATAAGATATCGAGATACGGTGTTCACTGGCCTATTTAGCTATCGTTTCACTATATTTTTATGAAAAAAAAGTTATATTATTGCATTTAATTTTTTAGAGAATTTTGCAATTTTCTGTTATTAGATCAAAAAACGCGCTCTAGCGGCATTACTAAGAACTAGACATATCACAGATAAGACGGATTTAATAGAGCAATAAATGTTTTTTTCCAACGAGACCAAGTTTGTTAAAATCCGTTCACTCGTTTAGGAAGTTACAGCTCTTTATTTAAAAAAACATTGAATTAGCCCCCACCACTTTATTTTAATAGATACGTCACAAAGTGTTAAACAAAAATTACTCGAGTAAAGCTGAGCTTTAAAAAGCATATATTTTTTTGTAACATTTACTGGGTAGATAGATCTCAGTGAAAAATCACTTAAAAAGTTTAATATGGCGGTTACGCCCCCTGGCGAGCATTTTGGAAACCTAAAAATATTTTCCACGGCGTTCTTTTGGCCACTTTAGTCATAAAATTTTTTACCGCAAATCTCTACGACGAATAGTTTCCAAAATACAGCACTTGGCATTCTTATCTGGCCACCCTGTATTATGGTACTAATTTATTACCTCTAATAAACACCTTTTTTTAAGTTTATCCACAATACACCACTTCTTATTTATAATAAATACATTGAAGAGTAAAACTTTATGCTAAGAATTAAATTATATCTTCCTATTCATCCCATAGTATGACCTACATAACAAAAACCCATTAAGTTTAAAAAAAATATTTTGGTTAGTGGATCCGAGAATGTTTAAGTGTTCAGGTTCATGATAAAACAAAGAATTTTTGGTTAGAGCTAATGCGGGTATTGGAGAATACTAAGGGCTCTATTGAGGTATCTGTAATTTCTTACTGTGAACTTTTGGTGGTGCTTAAATATAAGACAATCAGTTTACAAGATGTATACACAAGAAAGGGTTAAAATTCTTTGATTACTATGAAGTTGAGTAGCAGGTTAGGGACGTAAATCAAACCTCTAAATTAAAAGTTTGTCATTCCTTGATTAAAAGGACAGATTTAAAGGAATCTTTGATTCCTAGATTTAAAGGAAAAAAGCACTATATGGCATAGGATTGTTAGCGTTACAAAGGTAGCGAGTCGCGCTTTTTTAAAGAACAAATATACTGTGAATTAAATCAGTGCTTGTACTGGCCTTTAAAAGTTCCCATTCATTACGAAATTAGATTAGAATTTCACATTATCTTTGAAAATGTATCATTACAGTTTTCTGGACTGTTTGTTTCTACTTCTCATTTAAAGTGGTTTGTTTTCCACCTTCAGTTCTTCATACGTTATAAAACCTGCGACTTGTAAATAGTTACTAGGCAAAAATTTGTAAACAAGTTTGAATATTATAACGGGGTTTACTCAAAAGCATTAATTAAGTAGTAGGTTCACCTCAGTATTCATATCGCGCTTTTTTTCAAACCTTTTTTTTCTTAAGACTGGATTATTTAAATTATAAAAAAGCATTTGTTATTTATAAAATCCCGTAAGCTTTCATCCTATGGTAAGCATCGATTTTGAATAATTTTATAATTGTACAAACTCTCAGTTAACTTACATTAACTGTTTCTTTCTTAACCTTTTTTTAGAGTTTTCCAAGACAACCTGTGTCCAGTCTTTATGTCGGTGTAAATATAGTCGATAATTATTTTACCAGTTTAGTATCCCTAACAATGGCTTGGTTCACCGGAGATAAGATAGCACCATCTGGTCCAAATTGCACTAATCTAGACAAGGTTCATGTAAGTGCGCTTTTTATTAGTTAAAATCAGGTATTTATAAATGTATTAACTGTAACTGAAGAAGAAGCTCAACCCAACCAGATATTTTAAATTATAAATGTAATTTTTTCTAACAGGTGTATAAATACTACAATATGTCAGTGAGCATGGACAATCTAGATGAGTTATGGTGTTATAGAGCCACCGTTAATATGACTGATGCTATTAGTCCGGCGTTTATTATAGAGGGTAAGTAACAAAATCCTAGTACAATGTTTATCTTATTTCGGTATCGTGCCACCATATTCTTGAGTTAAGCTCAATTTATATTGTCGGATAACGATTTCTGAATATCGTAAAAGAATTTATGGGGCGTGACAAAGATCTCTCCAATTTTGCCAAATCAACCCCTACACACAATTATTATGAAAAGATGTATTATTTCTGTATTTGATGATGGGTATTACAATAGATTTAAAGATGTTTTGCATTTTATTTTGGGGAGACTTTGATTCTAGTGTTTGTGAGACTTGCTATTTTATTGATCTTTTGGTTTGTTATTGTCTTATTTGTTGTTACAAAATGGTGACATGGAAATATGTCGCATGTATTAACAATACAGGAGTTTTAACAACAAAAAACATTAAAAATCTTTAAAAAAATGTCCCATTTTCAAAATTTTCCAATTTTTATTAATAATAATATCTATTATTATAGCTAATAAACATTAAATATTAACTCTTTATTTTCTTAAAAAGAATAACATATAACATACAATAATATTATTATACCAGATTTAATATAACACATTATTGTATATATTGTTAAAGTTTTTGGCATAAATGAGCATTTTTTTTAAAGTTATCTCTAAGAAATTAAAAAATTGCATTGCTAATGAAGCGAACGAATTTACCTCCCGGCTCACTTATTCCCCACAGACGTAGGTATCGTTGTAAAGTAAATATACGTATTATTAATTGAACCTATTACAAAACAACAATGTTGTACAATAGCAAAAAAAATTACAAAGGATTAAGCTATTCATAAGAACTACTATGAAATTCTACATAGAACTGGTCTTTAAGCCAATTTTTTAGGCATGACAATTCAGCCTATTTAGAAGGTAACCACAGTTATTCAAAACATCAATTTAAATCGTTGATTGATTTATTAGATCTTAACTTGGGAAAATGTGAAGAAAGACTAGACTTAACAGACTTATAATTAGTTGGTTGATTTATGGTTTATGAACTTCTGCTGTTATGTGCAATTACCCAGTTAATTCTGGATGTATCCTGTTTCCCAAAATTTACAACTTTTACAGAATCTGTAAGTTTTTGAAAGTCTTTACATCTACATTTTCCTTTCGGCTACATATAATCAGCGTTTATTCTTAAACCAGAACTTATTCATCAGAAATTTATTTCCAAAAATTTACAGGTAGACTAAGCCTAGGAAATAGAGAGGAAATGAGGAGAAAAATCCACCATTTTGCTACTAAAGTTGTGGATGTTCATTTAACGAACCTATAATTATTTTTTGCCGGCTTTCGAAATTAGTACCTTCAAAAAGATGCACTTCATAACACAAAAATATAATGACATCCCTCTAAATAACATTTTAACATAACATAGTTGAAAAAGTAAACTAATAAACATAAATACAACGAATGGCGTTTGTTACTTCGATTTAGCGTTTACCTGCTTCTATTATTTTTTCTCCTATAGGGTGGACGCACTCTAAAACTAAATATATGTATTCTAGGATTCAATCATATTTAACCAAAAGTCAAAGTCAAAATATACTTTATTTGCTAAGTTTACAAACTTGTGCTTCTGCAAAGCTTCCTTATCCTAGAATTTATAATACAAGTATTTATTTGGTTATACAGGATACAGGACAAAAACAGAATACAGAATCGATTTTGTTTGTACATAGAAGCATATTTTATATAATCAAAGAAAAAACCAAAAAAGAAGAAAAGAAAAGGCGAGAACCAACATAAAACAAGAATAATAAAAAAAAATCTGATCAACAGATATATAATTAATTTTAAATATTAAAATGAGTCGTTAAAATACTCTTCAATGCTGTAGTAAGCTTTTGGTAAGATTAATTTCTTTAGTTCTCTCCTAAACTTTTTAAGTGTTGCAGTTTCCAATATAAAGAGTGAGAAAACTGTTAAAATTCTTCGAAAATCCAGATGCAACCACCCTCTGGGTGCGGCCAGACAGGTATGACTTCAACCACCCCAAAGCCACTCCCCTAAATCCGTAAAATCAAGCTTTGACAGTAGTATTCCATGATCCACACAATCGAAGGCCTTGGACAGATCACAGAACACCGCTGCTGCAGCCTCCTTGGAGTTCATAGATAGATACACACTCTCCAAGAATCTGAAAATGGCATCCTGCGTGCCCTTAGATGACTGAAATCCATACTGATTGGGGGACAGCACCTTGTATTTGGTCAAAAAAGAGACAATTCTCTTTTTTGCAAGCCACTCAAGAACCTTGGAGAGGCTAGACAAAATTGATATGGGACGGAAGTTAGAGGGTCGGTCCATGGTAAACTACCACCCTAATGAAGAGGGATAATCATAGCTTCCTTTAAACAGGATGGGAACTCGCCCTGAAGAAATGACTGATTAATTGCCCAAACCAAAGCACCTAAAGCGCAGGCAGAAGTGACAGTAGACGTGAAGAGATACCATCGGAACCCGAAGACCTATGATTCTTCAAGCACTGAATTGTTTCAAGGACCTCGGTGGCATCTACAGGGTGGAAAAAGAATGATTGGTTGATAGCATTCCGATTAAGATACTGCAATGGATCGCCGTCACTGGGAACTGCTTCCAGTAACTTCTCAGCAATATTAGAAAAATAGTCATTGAAATCATCGTGCCCCAAGTCCGATTCAACCAACCGCCGACGAGAAGACTGCCTACATTCGTTAATGATTAACCAACTTTCCTTCTGTCTGTTACCGGACGAATCTAAGCGCTGATTGTAATACAGTTCCTTTCTGAATTAATACCTATCTAATTACTTGAAACATCGACAAGACATTCACATCAGTACATTAAATATTTTCTTTTTTACTTTCAGATTACGACTGGTCCTCAAACAAATATAGTTCCTGGTCTGAGTCTTCATGGACTGATATTGGTATACGCATATTCCTTAGACCGTCACCATCTCATGAAAGAATGACCTTAGCACTGGGGTCTGTAGTCATGATTCTCTCATTTATTATTACTTATTTCGTTCATAAAAGATCTCATATACTTTTTGAATATCCCGTTGTCGAAGATTCTCCCGTAAATTGTTAATTATTTTAAATTAATTAGAAGAACGTGTCCAAAGTTGCTGCTCAAATACCTCCACCGATCTATTATGTTCGCAAGAAGTTTTAACAGACTTACCTTTACTAACCAAAATAATTTTACTTAAAATATAACAATTTTAGTTTCAAATTAATATACTTCAATTTTTTATTATTTTTTTTCTTAACTCGAAAAACCAGTAATCGCTACATTAATGTACAAAAATGTCAAGCAGTAAAATAATTGGAGTATTTGGTTTACTTATGACTTTGATTCACCTTTAGCACCTTTTATTTTAAACAAACTACTATGTAAATTAGTTTTAAAATCTGTCACCTAATGCCTATATGTCCCAAGATCAAAATGTACTGAATATCAGTGCCCAGTAAAGACAAATATACTCAAAAAATATGTTGGATATAACCAAGGTTTACTATTGGTCAAATAATTGGAAAATTATATAGCTTGTTCCTATTTTTCATAGTTTTATTGAAGGTAAAGTCTATAAAGATATTTAGAATACAACATTAATAAAATCTTATAAGAGTGCCTTCGTTATTCAGTACAATTCAATTTGTAAATACTGGGCAATTTTGGGCTAAAAAAAGTAGGTGTCTATTTTAAACTGTAAAAAAAGACCTTATTCCCATCGTATTCTTTTTAATGCTTTAGAAAATTTTTAAATAATTCTTATTTTGTACATAGTAACTAGATTTAGTTTATATATAAATCCATATTAATTTTACATACTTCAAAAAAACAACAAATCAGAAAAGTTTCTGAAACAATACTTATGTTAAGACTGAATTATAAAATATCTTGCGACAGACATTTTTCTGATTTTCAGCAATTTCGATTGCCTGAAAAGTGATTTATGCCGAAGATAAGTATTGACATAGATAATTTATTTATTGAGGCTTTACATTCATAATTATCCAATGCTTAAATATAACTTCAAAAATCAAATATTAAATTTATTGTTTATTTATTCGACTATTAAACCTTGAAAGTAAAGGTGACGATATAGTTTTTTAGTCCGTATATAATTTCTAGTATAGTATAACCAGAGATGTATAGTTTTTTTTTTCTATTTTTTATTTAAATCTTAACTATATCTCTGATCTTTATTATACTTAGATTATAAAGGAAAAGCACTTTTTTGTTAAACCAGAAATTATATAAAAATTTGCTACTTCTCTGATTTTTCTTTGTAAGTTTATACATATATGCTAGATTCTTTTTGTTATAAACAGTTTTTCATCTCACTTTATATAGTTTTTATTTAATTTATTAATAAAAATAAGTTTACTAGATTGATTTTGTTTTTTTCCTTAACTTCAAAAATGCCGCCATTTACTATTATAATCAGTCAAAAATAACGTGATTTAGATCTCAAATTGTGTTCAGTTTAACATAGGCAAGATCTATTTTGTAATGAAAATAAATTTGTTTATATTAAAACCGAATATGTGTGTTTGAACTTTAAATGTCGAACGGGTATATATTTTTTTGGTCACAGTGGCAACTGCGCTTTCTTCGCGCCGCGCAGCCGGACGCGAGAGTCTTTTTTCTTACTTATAATTTTGTGCTTTACAGTCTTGTAATTTTAATTTAATAAAGTCCACGACTATTAGTGATAATAATTGGGGTTAGTGATTGATTCCCAACAATGTGACATCTGAATGGTGACACCTTTCCGGCTTATAAGTCTGTAGTTTAGTTGACAAAAATCATAAGGAGGATCGGCGATTCTTAACCAGATCAGAGACAATTCATGGTATTGATTAGGTTCGTCAGTTATTTTAGTTACCAAATACATCGCAATATATTACTAAGGACAATAGGTATAACAAACCAAAATAAACGGCATGTTAAAGATTATAAACATAGGGGGAATTGTCCTAAAATGACATACTAGGGTAAAATGGCATATCGGCCACTTCTCTAATTTGAGACGTGGCAACGCTGTCGTAAATGACAAAATGTAATTGGTTTTCAGCTGTGACCTCAGTCGAGCCTACTCTGCGGGGCAGATTACACGTGTTTTTAAGAAATACCGAAAAAAACTTTTTCCGAACCTGAAAACATTGTTCTGTGGTTTCCTAATTTCTCGATATCACTTGATGAGGTACAATAAGCCTAAGTACGGTTAGTCCAGGTAAAAAAATAGACTTTTTTCTTTATTCTAATGTGATTTAACCCCGGTTTTTTTTGTGTTTTTAATAAGTATTTTGGTCATTTCTAACACACTTATTCTTTGGGTAAAATGTCATACACAGTGTTGGTGTAAAACGACATAGGCATTAGGCTGAAACCTATACCTATGTTTTTATGATTTCTGATACCTAATATGGTTGGAAAGTATACGCGTAAATCGACGCGTCAAAATTGGGATGAGGCAAGCATGAGCGAAGCTATTAAGTCTAAAAAGTCTAAAACGGTGATCTGGACTGGTTGGCGGCGTCTAAAAGATATGGTGTACCGCAAGCAACCCTTAGACGAAGGGCACGGGATAAAAATAAAAGAATAAAAGGTTCTCAAAAAGGCTTGGGTCGTTATGGACCTACATTTTCTGCAGAACTTGAACGCGAGCTAGTGCAACATATTAAGAAATTGGAAACATGCATGTTTGGCCCGAACACAACAGAGGTCAGGCAATTGGCATTTGAATTAGCTGAAAGGAAGAAGTTACCCCACAGATTTAACAGGATTAAGAAAAAGGCTGGCTGGGATTGGCTTTTGGGCTTTAGGGGACGCAATCCTGACATTTCACTCAGAACACCGGAAGCCACTTCAGCGGCTCGTGCGCAGGGTTTCAATAAGCCGCAAGTTGAAAAATTTTTCAATTTATTGGAAAATACAGTAGCGGAACATAACATAACCTTTGACCGTATCTACAATGTTAACGAGTCTGCGCTTTCTACGGTTCAACGTCCGCCAAAAATTATGGCCAGAAAGGGAAGAAAGCAGGTTGGTGCCATTACAAGTTCTGTAGTTTGTGCTATGAATCCAATAGGTAATTTTGTGCCACCGGCTCTGATTTTTTCTCGAAAAAAATGGAAGCCAGAGTTAATTGATGACGCACCAGCTGGGACATTGGGCTTGTGTCAAGAATCGGGCTGGATGACAGGTGACCTGTTTTGTAAGTGGCTGAAACATTTTATAAAGTTTACACATTCATCTCAAAATAACAAAACCCTCTTACTGCTTGATGGTCACGTTAGCAATATCAATTGGAAGTTATTACGTTGGCTAAAGAAAATAGTGTCCTTATGTTTTGCTTTCCTCTGCACTGCACACACCGATTACAGCCCCTGGATGTGTCATTTTTTGGTCCTCTATCTGCCTATTATAATCAAGCGATTACAAAGTGGCTCAAGAATAATCCAGCTCGCACTGTATCTCCTTTTCAAGTAGGAAAGCTATGTTCTGAAGCCTATGAACGCAGTGCAACTATGGAAAATGCCGTTAGTGGGTTCAAAAAAACAGGAATCCATCCGTTTAACGCCAATGTTTTTCCCGACTGGATGTTCGCTGCGTCATTAACAACCGCCATCCCTGAACAAAATGATCCCGAATTACAAACACGAGACCACCAAGGACCTCATCCAAACACATCCCCTCCACCATCACAAGCCGACACGGACAGACCTGGACCATCCCATATAACTCCAAATGAAGAAGAAGAAAATATACTAGACAGTAGCCGGGTTTCCGTGGAAAGCATCATTCCAATACCTAAGGTATCAGCATCTTTTAAACGAACAAATCGGAAAAGACAGGGAACGGTTGTGCTAACATCTACACCTAACATGGAAGAACTCAAGGCGAAAGAAGAAGAGAAACGTTTAGTCTTGGAGCGACGTGTAAAACGTAACCAGGTTAAAGTCAAATTGTGGACCGATGATGAAGAAAAAATCAAGATCCATTTGCTGAGGTTGAAGACGATGATGAAGATGCTACGTGAATCTATTGCAACAGCCTTTATTCCCAGTCGAAATCAGGCGAGTTTTGGCTGCGGTGTCAAAAATGTAAAAAGTGGAGTCGCGCAGAATGCGCAGGCGTCTCCCGTCGCACTAAGTTTTTTTACTTGCGAACTTTGTAACTTAAATAGGCATTTGTTTTTTCGTAAGTGACCAAAGCATTATATTGTATTTCATAATAAAGGGTTTTTCAATATTTCTACCTTTTTTATTTGCAACATTTTCTATAAAAAGGTGTATGTCATTTTGCCCAAGTATAAGCCTAAAATGACATGCTGCACATTTTTTTTTAAATTTGGCATCAATATTTTAAAGTGAAAAAAATCAAAGCTTTGTGCCTTCCATGGGAACTGGCATAAACTAACGAACTCACTGAACTTGAAATGAATGGTCATCAATAAATATTCCTAAGTTTTGTGGAAGCTTTTGTTTAGGGTATGTCATTTTAGGCCAGTTTCCCCTACTATAACGGTAATATGTTTTCCTTAAGTTAAAAAAAACTTTTACTGAGCCTCAACAGCCTAAAAAAGAAGTCTCTGATTTTTTCCAGACAATTGGTCCTAAAACAGTAACTTTGTTTTTGCACTTTATCTACCTGGAAGATTTTTCGATTTAAGGTCAACTTTCTGAAACAAATCAGTAAATTCTTTCAGGCAGTTGAAGTCTTTTCTTGAAAAGGAACATGTAACTGCGAGAATAACGCTGATTCCTTCCAGACAGGTAAAGTCTAAGAGAATAATTGACAATAACCGCCTGGAAGAAAAAACCACAAAATGCTCAGACTCGACTGCCTGGGAAGGAAATATTTGTTTTTTTCTAGGTGGTTGAGACCTCAGGCAGTAGCTTTCTTTCTGGACTTATTGCCTGAAAGAAAAAACAGATTTCTTGCAGGCTTGACAGTATGCATGTCATACTGACCTGGAAATGGTTCAGGAAGTTGAAATTAAGGCAGAAAGTTTGTTTGTGAGCCTCAAGTTCAAAAGCCGACTGCCTGCAAAGTCGACTTCCTGGAAGAGATAGAGTATTTTCTTCCAGGCAATTAAAGTCTAAGAGAAATATTGATACCAACTTCCTAAAGAAAGAATCTGAGCTGAGCAAAAATAAGGAAAAAATAACATTTTAAATTTAATTTTGTCCTTTATTATTTATAACGAATTACTCACCTTTTTGTTGATGTTGATAAGCAGACACTACTATATTTAATAAAAAGTAGAGGCACCAAAAGTATCAAATTGTTAAAGATGGAAGGAGTTTTAAAATGCAATCATTAACGATGAGAAACAATTTCCTCTTAAAAACAAACATAATTAAACCATAAAAGATAATAGTTTGGTGTGACTTTTAGACCATTTTTTTTGGCAAGGATACGTGGAAATTGGGATTGGCCAAAGGGTTTTGCCCTTTTTCTTTGTATTTTCCTTTTTTTACGAAAGACAAATGTGATAAAATATGTAAAGAACAGGAAATATGTTTGAACGCGAAAAATAAGGAATAGCAAAAACCTTCAAAGAATCTACAATAGAAATAGAAGCAACACTGCTTTCGATGAAGTGTCGGAAGAACGACAGAAGACACGTTTTTTTTAGTGGTATTAATGTTTTTTCTTAAATGATTTACTGGCAAATCTTAATATCAACCCTGAAGTGACATTCTAATAAAAAAACTTGGGAAAAAATGTTTGTGGAAAATCATAAGGGCATACCTACGAAAAAATTCGAAAACCCATTTTTTTTTTAAATTTACTATAAATCTAATTAATTTTTGTCTCAAATAAATGTTACGGGAAATATAACGACGTATTCGTACGATAAAACGGATCGATTGTAGTTGCCATAAAATGTGAGAACTTCTGAAAAGTCTGTTATAAAGATAATTGTCAAGTTGTTCTATGGGAACATTCGAAATTCCTACTCTTCTTCCTTTAGCTCTTTAAGGGTTCCTAAAATGTATTATTATAGAGTTTACTCTAAAATGATGGACAAGTTGATTTCCATGCCTATTTTGATTTTCCCCCAGAATTCTAATCGAAATTTATTATATTTTCAAAATATGCGCCGAATTATATTTTATTCTTACTACCGTGCGTCAACTATTCATTTTACACACTTTCCAGGGTTTATAAAGTTTAACTTGTCACGCGCTAGTGCGTAAAAATAAAAGTTTCCTAAATCGCGGTTCAAAGTGGCACAAACAATTAAACTTGCCTGCATTGGGATTTCGGTTTTCAGGCTAGTGTTTACACAAAGCTAGTGCATTGGGTCTAAAAATACGTTGTTTTTTTAACCAAACATGGTAAGCAAATTTAAAAGATGTATCCAAAATAGTAATATAATTATTATTTCGCTTTTGCTTGTTGGGTTGTTCAGTGATAACTTTTATTGGGTGCATAAAGTGTGGAAAAGGTTTATTCTCTTTAAAAAAGAACTGAAATTATTTTCATTTTTGGAAAGGTTGGAAAGTGAATTGAAATTTTAAAGTAAGTTAGAGTTATGTGCTAGATTTGGTGTTCGGTGAGTAGCAGAAAAAAATCCCACCGGTAATGAATGAAGGCGCTCAAACTGTCGTTTTGGGATTATTTGCTGCAGAGCTTTTTAGCTTCTTAAAGGAAGTGGCAGGACCGACAGGAATATTACATGAGACAATAAGAAAAGGAACTAAGAATGCATAAACTCGTGAAATAGAAATGTTTTGTGAAACAAACAGAAGTGCTGATATTGTAGAGACGAAAGTGGGCATACATTTAGAGAACATAAAGAATATCCTCAATTAATGTTTGGGCTGATATTCTTGGAAATGCCGTTACTGGTCCTTTATTTATTAAACTTGACAGGTGATCTGTAACTTAATATGCTTGAAGACTATGGATCCTTTTATCACCCATAAGCTAAAAACTCAAATTGGTACAAATAACTATTTATTTTTAGAGGAGAATTTCTTGCAGCAGGGGTATTCCACCTCATTATTTTCTTCCAGTCCGACAGTGGTTGAACACTAGATTTTTGGATAAATCGATTGGCAGAAGACCAATTAAATGTTTTCCAAGATCACCGGATTCAATAATCTCGTCGTTTACCATAACAATTTTTCTTTTCGCAAACAAATAATATATTTATTTTTGTCGAATCAAAATAATCCATAAATAAAAAATCAATTCTTTAAACTCGATTTTCTTTTTGTTATTCAACGATTTTAACGGTGTAACGTATATGCGTATTCTTCTAACCATTTGTACTATAAGGACACTCAATGCAATAGTTTTTGTGTAAGTACTATCCTGAAAACCAAAATCTCAACGCAGGCAAGTTTAATTATTTCTGCAACTTTAAAACGTGACAATTCGGAAACCTCTGGAGAAAATGCAATAAAGTAGAATATCACTGAATGCCCTTTAAGCCGATGTACCACTTTACCTCCATTCCCGTTTAAGTTTTTAAGGGTTTTTTAGGACTGACAATATGGTCAATTGTTTCTGTGCAATTTATTTATTTTGTCATTATACGCCTATTGCTGTTGTAATAATATTATGTGGCGCTATGGCGTCAGGTATGAATACGACAATGTGATACTCATATGAATCTACCTTTAGGTTATAGATGTTATTTGACAGCTGTCATTTTGACAGCATCCTTAATGGTAAAGTGTCAAACTGTCAATCCTTTTAAAATCACTAGTAATGTCTATTTTGAACTTGTTTTTACTAATAATAATGTAGGTCAATTGTATCTGTGCAATTTATTTATTTTGTCATTATGCCCCTATTGCTTTTGTAATAATATCTTGTGGCACTATGGCGTGAGGCATGTATACGACGATGTGATTCATGTGAATGTACCTTTAGGTCATAAATGTAATTTGACAGCTGTCACTTTGACAGCAACCTTATTGGTGAAGTGTCAACTGTCAATACTTTCCAAATCCAAGCAAAGCAAAGTGTCCTGCTTAACAGCGAAAATGATTCATTGAATTGTTTTTCCTGCGATGTTTACAGAAAATCTGTAAATACCAAACAAAAATAGATAGAATAGAATTTATACATAAATTGGTGAGTGATAATGCTTCTTCATTAATTTAAATGAGCCACTATACCAATGTAACGCTTAACACCGTAAATGCCAAATGCAGATAAAAATAAATGGTACCATTAATTCAATTCTTTATCTCCCTGTTGTGTCAGTTCCGTGTAGCAGATCAAATATTATCATCTACTTTGGGTGTATTTTAACCATTACTCATCACACTGCTTACTCATAGTCCTGCCAGACCACTTAAATATTGCTTAACTTGCAATGAACTTTTTCTTGATGCCTTGAGTGCTTAATGTTTAGCAGTATGTCACTGCCCTTGTTATGAAAATTGGTCTGTAAATCACGTTAACCAAAAGTGTTTTATTAGTAAAGGTTCCTTGTGGTTGTAAATGTGAAGTGTAGGTGGAACTTGTTTTTTAAAATCTTATTCTGCTTTTTTCTGACAATTAAGGTAAAATTGAAATTATATTTCTTTGGAAAGTTCATACATATATTTTGTTTTTTGGTAGGTACTTACTTTGTTTTATTATCAAATCTATACTCATTATGACTAAAGTTAGTTTTATGATTATGAGCAGTAGGGTTGTTCCATTCTTTAACCATTTACATGTGTAAGCTGTGTAGTGAGAACACACAAATATTAAATGGAGTGTTACTCCTTTTTAACTTTCAATACACCTAAATTTTGTATATTACTTTAAACTTCAGGCTATGCACATTAAAATTTACTAATATGACTTATTGCAGATACATAACATTTTATAGGTAGCTGAGGAATTTTTAAACCGAACTGATTTACTAAAACCTATGTTTTTTTCCAAATATTAATAGATATACCCTCAAAGACAACATTCTAAGGTAATTCTGCAGTTTAAAGGCTTTTGTCAAAACTAACAAAAAATGGTCAGGTTGAGGCCTTGTGAATGTTTTTTAATATCTGATTATGTTCCTATATCAAATTTTTGTTGTCAACAAGCTATACATGGAGGAACCATGATCTTGGCTAGGCAAACAATTGAAATGATTTTTTGTAATATTGATAAGTATGATAATCTTCTGTTAGAGAATGTTTTTGAATTCTCTCTTTCTTTTTGTAAGCGTTTTCATTTTTATATTCTTTGTGTTTATAGGCCCCCTACAGGAGATATTATACACTCTGGGGTTATATTGGCTGGTGACTTTAATATCAACTACACTGATGAAACCTTGCCACATACTTCTCTTTTAAGTATTTTAAATTCTTACGACTTGAAAATGCATGTTATTTCTCCCACACAAATAACTTCTTCGTCTGCAACTACAATTGACTATTTCTGTACAAATTTTGATGACATTTTATGCACAGTACTCCCATCTGGTATTTCCGACCATGAAGCTATTCTTGCTAAAATGCCATATAATACTGTATTATCTACATCTCATTATATGGGAAGAATTTTCAGCAGGAGAAATTTCAATGCTTTTTCTGCTGCTACAGGTACTTTGGTACTTCAGTAAATTGAAATGCACTTGAAACAGCTTCTGACCCACTTACTTTATTTTTTCAAGTTCTGTGTGATAAGATCAATCAGTGCTTTCCTAAAATGAGGCTTAAAACTAAGAAACGAAAACCATGGGTTACAAGAGGCCTTAGAATTTCAGCTAAAAACCTCTGTTTTTTGACTAAATTGTGCAAATATACCACAAATGAAAATATCCTTTTATATCATCAGAAATACCGTAGTCTGTACAGAAAGACAATTAAAGCAGCAAAATCTAATTATTATAGGGATCGCTTAAATATGTCATCAAATAGGCAAAGAGAGTGTTGGTTGATTATTAATGATTTTAGACATTGCCATAGAAAAGTATCTGAACCAGAGTTGAAACCTGACATTTTAAACGACTATTATTGTGATATACCTAATATCTTGCTCAAGGGCATTCATAGTAACATTGATCCCTTACACTATCTTCAACAAGTGTTGGTTGAGCATTCATTTTTCTTTCATCCTGTCGATCTTACCGAAGTAAAAAATGAAATCAAATGCCTAAAAAACCATAAATCATCTGGAGCTGATGGGATATCTTCAAGGTTGTTACTCTTTTTGCCTGATTCAGCCTTAAATGCTTTAGTTTCTGCCATAAACAATTCTTTACATATTGGCATTTTTCCTTCATGTTTAAAAGAGGCAGTGGTTATCCCTCTTCATAAGGGTGGAGATTTGGATCAGCCTTGTAATTTCCGTCCCATTTCTATTTTGTCTACCCTCTCTAAGATAGTTGAAAAACTTGCAAAAAGCAGAATTTTGTCCTTTTTACATCATAATGGCATTTTGTCTGCAAATCAGTTTGGATTTCAAGCCGGTAAAGGGACTCATGATGCTGTTTTTAGTTTTTTGGAGAGCGTCTATGTGTCCTTGAATTCTGGAGAGTCATCGGCGGCAGTGTTTTGTGATCTATCCAAAGCATTTGACTGTGTGGATCATGGAATACTGTTATCTAAGCTCGATAAATATGGTTTTAGGGGCATAGCGTTGCGATGGCTTGAGTCCTATCTATCAAATCATACTCAGAAGGTTACAGTGTCTGGGCGTTTGTCTGCTTCTAGATCCCTAAAATGCGGCGTTCCCCAGGGTTCAGTGTTGGGACCACTGTTATTTTTACTGTATGTGGATGACTTGAGTTCATTGAAACTGCAGGGCAAGGTGGTTCAGTTTGCTGATGATATCACCATACTATGAAGCCATAAAATTTTTGATTATATTAAGACTTGTATCCTTGAAGACCTTCAGATTCAACAGGCTCGTGTTTAATGTAAGAAAGACGTCTATTATGAGGTTTAAGTGCGATGTTCAGGGTCTGATGTTTGACGAAAATTCCCTCTTGCAGAATAAAGAGTGGTGCAAGTTCCTAGGAATTACCATTGATGATCGCCTTCGGTTTGAAGATCATATTTTACATTTAGTTGGGAAATTATCTTCTGGGTGTTTTGAAGTAAGAATGGCAAAACAAGAGCTGGGAGGGGTGGTTGCACGTTCAGTGTACTTTTCACTTATTGAATCTCATATTCGGTATGGCTTGCCTTTTTGGGGTTTAACCAATAAGAGGCTACTTAACATTGTCTTTGTTATTCAAAAAAAAGCAGTTAGATACCTGTGTTCTGCTAAGTTAAGAGATTCTTGCAAACCCCTCTTCATTTCTGAAAAAATCCTAACTCTTTTTTCACTCTTTATCTTAGAAACAGCTGCTCTTATTCACAAAATTCCCAAACTACCCTCTGACACTGGCCATTTGACTCGTCGTGTAAATGATGTTTCCCTACCTATTCCTACGTCTTCCCTTACCAAAAACTCATTAATTTACATAAGTAAAAAAATTTACAATCATGTTTCTCTATGTGTTAGACATATATCGGATGTTAAGAAATTTAAAAGAGAATTAAAGACGCTTTTATTGGCTAAGGCATATTATAACCTGGATGACTTTTAATGATAGGTTTTAACTTTGGACATGTTGGAAAGTTTTTTTTCTCTAGTTTTGTCAACAAGTTTACCTTTATTTAGTAATTGATTGTTTTATTTAGTGATCTTTAATTCAAGTATGTTCAAAAAGTTTTGGCCTCTTGTGTTTAATTTTGTTCATTGTTTTGTCAATTTTTGAAATTGTATTTTTGTTTTGTTTTTTTTAGCTTGTAGGATGCTTGTGCACAAGATTATTCTTACGTAATATAGCACATTTTCTTTCTTTCTTTCTTTCTTTCTTTCTTTTGCAAAATGGGTAGATTTGGATATACCTTTTTCACTTAGACTGGTGGAAAGTCAAATTTTATCTTGACATGGGTGTTATCATGCTCCAAGTCACTCACTTTTTTTATTACTTTATTATACTTTATTTGATTACTTTTTGTATGCTGGGCTAGGTTTTACTGGACTGGGATGTTTTGGGTTGGGTTAGATAGAGTTAAGTTAAGTGTGCTTAACATTTAAAAGCTCTTGGGATAGGTTAGGTTGGGATAAATTTTTTTGAGTTTCGACGTCATTTACCAGCCCTCTATATACTTTTTCATATGAACAGAGTCTGAAAATGTTAGAAAATATGAAGAGTCCAAATCTCTGCCTCCCATGTATTGTTGCTTGTTGACAATACTAATTGAATTCATGGGTATTTCAATGATTAATCACATCCAATAGTGAGTGACTTAATGCATGATAACACCCTCGTCTTGATAAAATTTGGCTTCCCGCCATTTTTAGTGAAAAATATATATCCCAATCTATCCACTTTGCAACAAACTGACCATTTTTTGTTAGGTTTGACAAAAGCCGCTAAACTGCAGAATTACCCATTCTAATAAACTATGTTATGTGAAATATAAAAAAAAAATCAAGTCCATGTGTTAGAATTTGGTTTCTTTTGTCATCAAAGGGGCTGCTGGTAGAGCCTTTAAGCAGCACCTTTGCAAAATAGATTGTTAGTTGAGGCAACTATACAGAAATAATAGCATTAAATAAGGTAATAAATTATGGCTTGACATGTTTATGGAATTGTTATTATTTATATATCAAATAATATTCTCAAAATGTTGATGTTCTTGTAAAAAAGATATTTACCAAATATATCATTCATGTTTAGGAGAAATAATGTATTATTTTTTTGTTCTTTCTTTATTAGCAAAATAAGATATATATTATTATTTCATCTGATTTCCATTTAGAATTTATTAAATTAATAAGAGAAGTGAAAAACTATCTATTTTTTTAACCAGAAAAATTATCTAAACTACACATCTAAACTTAAAATATTCATCAGTGCAATTGTAAAGAATTAAAGTGCATTTAACATTCATTATCTTTGATTTTTGGGAAAAAAAAATTCAGCAAAGCAGTTAGCTCCTCACAAATCTAACCTGGAAATTTAAGATACCGTTTTTTAAGCTGTTAAAGCTCCTTTCTTTAAGTAGAAGTCCATAGAATCTTCATTAGGTCCTAACTCATTTATTTAGAAATCTATTGAAGCAACCTTTTGATGCTTGGTTTGCATCTTCATCATGCCAATAATAATTGAATTCGTTGGAAAAATGTAATGATGTTTACTAAGATATAATGACACACAAATGGTAAAAAAACCTCTTTTCTTTTGAAGAAGTATACAGTAGACACTCAATACCGTGAACTCAAAAAAACAAAGGCTGTTCACATTATCGATTTATTCACGTTAACGAAGGTTACACTTTATATGTACTAAACATTTATAATTACCAAAAGTAACAGAAACAAAACGTAATTAACATAACATAAAGTTCATATTCTTAGTTAAAAATATTATTTACTGTAAAGAAAAAAAGATACAACAAATTTCAAACTTTAAGAAATTAGTTTTTCTTAAAAAGGTCTGAAATTTTTGTTTGTTTTTTAGGTTGTTTTACTTTTAACATCACAGCTTTCTCTCTTAATTTTTTTAAGACTACAAGGCCATTTATGTCAATTTCATTTTCCTCTGCTGCCCACAGAATCGCTATATTAAAGGCATTAATTGCCCTATCTAATAAAATTTTATTTGAGGGTTCCTGCTCAACCTCATTTAATACTTCTGCTTTATCCGATTGACATTCTTCAATGTCGTCCTCTGCAAAATTATTGTCACACTGATTCCACTCTACAATGTCAGAATCTTCAAAAGTTCTCTAAAAAAAAATTGTAATCCAAATTAAGACTTAATATTCAAATATAAAATGACAAAATTTACCTGAGGTGTCAATGTATGTAAAAGACCAAGAGATTCAGATATGGGTTTCTGAGCAGTGCTGTCCCATTGGTGTTTTAGGAGAAAGAGGTACATTTTCATTCATTCATTCATCATCACTGTCTACATCATGTGTAGAGGGCACCACATTTAAAATGTTTTTCCAACATTTTTTGATAACTTGAGAATCAAGATGATTCCAAGCAGACATTAAATTGATCACTGCATCTTTTATTGTCAGGTTTTTTAGGGCATCAATGACATTCGTATTGTTGGCCACTATGGACCTTTTCTGTAGTACAATTTTGTTAGCCTAATAACATTTTGATCCATAGTCTGTATGAATGGGGTGACATTAGGTGGCAGATACATAATTATAATTTGTCCATCTTCACTTTTTAATTCTTCTTCGGTTGGATGCGATGGTGCATTATCCAGAAGAAGTAGAGCTTTCAATGGCAGACCTTTATTTTTTAAGAACCTCTTAACCTTCAAAAAAATGAATATGGTTGTACTAATCATAAAACAAAACCATAGATAAGGAAAACCTACCTGTGGTACAAACGAATAATGAAACCATTTTTTTAAAATTGGGGCAGTCATCCAAGCTGATTTAGAATGTTCATAGTCAACAGGACACTCAAAATTTTTAAACGATCTTGGTTTTGCCGCTTTACCAATCACCAATGGTTTAATTTTATGGAGCCCAGTAGCATTAGTGCAAGCCAAAAATGTTATTCTTTGTTTCTCCAATTTTCTACCAGGAGCTGTTTTTTTTGTTGACAAGACAAATGTTTTTTCTGGTAATAATTTCCAGTAAAGTCCTGTCTCATCAGCATTGTAAACTTGATCCAATGAGATTCCAAGCTCTGCTATTTTATTTTTTAGAGCCATTTTAAATGGGTCTACAAGCTCTGGTTGAGATGACAGTTTTTTCCCAGAAATTTTAAAAAAACAAATTCCAAATCTTTTTTTCAATCTTGGTAACCATCCCTCACTAGCGGTAAATGATTTATCCCTTTCATTGAGCTGTGAATAAATGGATTTTGCTTTTTCTTTAATCATGATCGCCACTTACTATTAAATGTTAATTCCGTTGGTCAAGAAACCACAAAAACCACAGTTTTTTTTCTGTTCTTGGAAACTGGGAACCCTTTAGGGTTTGTCTTTTACCTGGTCCAACATACATGTTTCTAACAGCACTAGAAATCAGTTCCTTTTTCTTTTTTATTTTGCAAATTGTAGATTTTGCCACACCATACTTTTTCACTAAACATGTAACACCTTGTCCATTATTTAAGTCTTGAATTACAAGAGATTTTTCATAGAGGGTTAAACACTTTGGTTTTTTAAGCGACATTTTGTTTAATTTATAAACGATCTAACACCAACACAATTTAAGTCACACTAATAAAAATCACTAAACTTTATAACCACTAAACTTCAAAACCACACTAACAGACAACGTAAACAAACGATAACAACCTGCCTTGCTTAACACACAATTGATTCACGGCGCCTATCGATTCATATTCGAGCATATCGGGGAAGCACCGGCTGCTTTCGCCTACGTTGCTGGCGAACTATCGATCCAATTACATTTGTTTCCATTAACGGGGGATCGTTTGTTCACGGTATACGGTGGTCAATGCATAAAATAGTGCTGTTTCCGTTATGCGGGGTTTCCGCTATCCGATATTCACACTATAGTGTCTACTGTATAACCTAAAATATTGTTTAATTTTTAACAGGGGTTCTTTAAAAACCTACTTCTTTTATGGCGTCAATAATGTGGTAAAAAAGTTGCTCCCATTGTGGTTTAATGATGTTCAAAAATTTTGGCTATTTGAGGAAATGTGCTTCCCTTTATTGATTTCCTCCCTCTATAGTAAACTCCATTTCCATATTCCCTAATTGCCTATGACTAATAGTAAAATTTGAGTTAGCCCTTCTAAATTTTTGTACACTTTAAAAATTGATTTATTTTTATGTCAGCCTACTTTTATTTGATAGGATGAATAGTTTGCTCTTAGAAAAACTTTAGCCTAAAAAATATCTCTTAAAATTAAAAGTGGGATTAAGAGCATCCTTAGTAAAATTGGTAAAAGCTAAATAACTATAAACAATTTTATTTATAGTTGAAAACTAAGAGACTTACACCATATTTCTTATTAAAAAAATTATTACCTGACAAAACATAATAGCAATAGTAGCTAATATAATAGCAAAATTTTGTTTATAATGAAATTTTCTATTTTTTAAATAATGCATTTCTAGGAATTATATAGGGTCAGTAATTAAAGAGTTTTATAAGGTGCCCAATAATCTATTTTTGATTATGATTTTTCAGGATTCTTAGCTAAATTACTCACTGAATCATTGGTATTCATACATACATTAGTTTTCTTTTATGTCCCAGGTATTGAGAATTTATTTGCATTATATATGATGATCTCATCTAGATTAGATATGTATACAATTATATAGTGGCTCTGGCGATTACAAGGCTATCTACTAATATGATATTGGTTTTGGTATATAACAATGTACAAGCAAATTTGAAGGATATTGGCTGGATTGTGGAGAATAAACGACCCAGAAAACGTACAAACATAAATAATTTTTTCTTATAAAAAACAATGTTTTTGACCTTAATTATAGCATTTAAACAATATACATTAGAATAGTGAGAAGCAAAATATTTTCATTAGCTAATTTTGATATTGAGTAAATGTAAATTTCCCTATTATGGTGTTTTGTGAAAAATAGTGTGGTGATGTTATAAGATTTAACAAACTTGTAAGTATTTATATTTTCTTGTTATTATGATGCATAATTTAGCTAGAGATGGGAGATTTGATGCTACTCTCTATTGATATTTATTAAATAAATGTGATATGTTCCTTTTAATATTCCCAAATCTTTTGGACAAAGTAATTCTCACAAAATTATAACTCACTAATTTACTTAACTCTTACAAATAAGATTCCTTTCTTGGTTAATATATAACATAATAAAAATCACATTCTCAATTTGATTAATGGATGAACTATTCTTCCTCGTATACTTATTAAAAAAATGAGAATCATTAGGTAAGCCTCAAATTATAGTGTAGCATCAAATGTCTGATTAATTTTGCCACGCTTTTTGGAAGTTCGTTTATTCTCCAGCACTCTGCTCAGCCGTTAATTACTCGCCTCTTTATTTTCAGTTACTACATTTTATCATGACAATGGACGACGGCAGTCCAGTGACGTCTGTTATACTACCAGTTTTAATCCGCCATATTTTATCCCAACTGGAGAAACGGGATATGGCGGCATCGCAGACTTTAAGGGCTGCCTTTGCAAAGGCTGAAAGCGCTCATCCCGGACTGAGTTTGGATTTTGTCCAAGGGCTTTTGAAACAGGCTGATTTAACTGTTAATATGAATGAGAGTGTTTTGAGGCTTCAAGGATCTGTTGCTGACACTGATGAATATAAGTTAAATAGATCTGAGGATGCTTTTCAAGAGCTAAATAGAAAGAGTGCCGCATTAAAGAAAATACTTAGCAGGATACCAGATGAAATCTCTGATCGGAAGAAATTCTTAGAAACTATTAAAGAAATTGCCAGTGCTATTAAAAAACTCTTGGATGCAGTTAATGAGGTGAATGGTTTTATTCCAGGGACAACCGGGAAGCAAGCTTTAGAACAAAAGAAAAGGGAATTTGTCAAATATTCTAAGAAATTCAGTAACACTTTAAAGGATTATTTTAAAGAAGGTCATGCTAATTCGGTTTTTGTCAGCGCTTTATTTTTGATTCATCAAACTAATATGATAATTTCTACTGTTAAGAGTAAATGTGAATAGATATGTGGGTGCAAAATATTTCAGGAGTGGTCACAAGCTGTTTAGTTTACAAAATCTTATTATTATTTTGATAATATGAATTATAATATATTATACCTAAAGTAATAATAAGATAATTTTATTCTGAAGGGGAAAATAGACTGGGAATAAGGTAATTACTGAAAAAAAGTATTTTAGCATGAAGTATTACATTTTTATGACCATTCCTATAAAAGTATGTACTAAGTAAACATGTTTTACTAAATAAGATTATTAGCTATAATAGCTAGTTGTTCAGTATAAATGGATGTTAAGATTATACCCTATATTATTGTAATAATCTTTAATTTAATATATTATCTGTTTATTCAAAACTTTAAGATTTTTTAAAGTCATTTCTCTTTAATGATGAAGTGTAGTATGAAACTGATATTGGTTAATCGAATTTCAATGTCAAATACAGGGTGTTCTGTTGATCAGGTTACAAACTTCTAGGGTAGATAGAAAACGTAACGTATTTCATATTAGCAAGCTACCATCTTACTGATAATTGAACGTCGTGAACTTTTTTCGAACTAACCTTATTAATCAATTAGAAGCTAAAAAGAAGAAGCAAAAAAAATCTTGACGCGTATTTTTTATTTCTTTAATACATTATTTAGTAGGCTACTGTCAACATTTATCTAATATTAAATATAAAATGTCAACATTAATCTGCGAAATACGAAATGTCAAATTAACGTTCCTTCACTATTAAGCTTTTAGTTATTATTAATTAACTATTTTATTAATTATTTTAACTTTAGTTATTTATCTTTTTATTAAGTAATTAATTTTTTTTTATCGAAAAAAATTTTTCCAAATGTGGAACTGTCAGAAATGCATTTTATCTATGGCTGAAGTAATGGAAATGGTCGGCTAGCTCGAATATTGTATGCTGAGTTGTATCCAAGATGTAGAGTACCCCATCACATAATATTTGCTCATCGTCATCAACGTTTGCATGAAAATGGGAAACAAACGGCTGACTGCGGGCGCCCTCGACAAGTACTATTAGTAGTCCAGGCAGTAGGGCTTTTTACCTTACAAAAGGTGGGGTAGAAGTTATTTTGGAATATGTTAGTTATGGGTAGACTGTGACCAAAAATACAAAATTTCGACCTTGTTGCCATCTTGGATTACACATACAAAAAAAAGGTTTTTTGGCATTATGTCCGTAATGGTTAATTTTACGACAAAGTATGACATAAACAAAATTAAAGAAAACAAAATTTCCCACATTTTATGTATTTACACTTTTTTTATACCTCTAATATACAAAGATTTACACGGACACAAACATGAAGTTCTTTAAAAAAATACTTCAAACAACCATTTTTTAGTTTTAAAAAATATGTTTTTAGCTATTTCAGTAATTTTGTTACCCTTGTTAAAAGAGGTGATATTTTTTCGCTATCGTTGATAGTAAAATGTCATATCCAGTTCTTTGGATAATTGGGTTCTCAATTGATAATAGTTTCTCATCCTCGTCCTCGCTGTCGATGAGAACCTCTGTGGCATTGTCGCATGTCTGACCATTACAGAATCTACACATAATAGAGCAATTCAGTCCAGCTTTTTTGCAGCTACATGCTCCTCCGTACCCTTTTTTACAATGACATGAAATAATTTTTAATAATATTTCTGGAGCTGATTCCTCTGTCATAGTTACGGGAGAAAAACCATTTGCACCAGGTTTCCATCCCCAGTCGTCTGCCTTTTTTTGGATTCCATACCATTGTTGAACTTGATGGTATGTTCTAAATTAATGATACCGTGCGGCGTTCCTAGTTGCTGGGAGAGAGGCAAGATTAAATCTATTTTTTGTTGTTGATTTACAAAAAATTTGTATCGAAGTTCTTCAAGGGTCTCTTTTTCCATGTCACCGCCATACAAAGCGACAAGAAACTGTGCTCCTCTTTCCTCAATACATGCTGGTGTGGCGTCATGTTGTTTAAAGACGTCAATGATGCCAGTGAGTTTGGGGTATTTTTGAATAATTGATAAAAATTTCAGTTTTCCTTGGTTAAAAAGGGACGATGTTGTATCACAGCCACTAAACGCATGAAGGAAGAGAATGTTCTTTTCAGATGAGATGAATGTTCAGCTGCCTCTTTTTGTTGTAAACCCTTTGCAGAGTACACTCTTTCAGGATTTTTACCTCTTCCAGGTTTGCAAAAGTAAATGTTGTCTAGATGTGGCGACATCAACGCTGTTAGTAGAACTAAAAGATCCACGTCTTCTCCGATGATGAAAACTGCATCAAATGTCGATCCTAAGGCAATCGCTGTATTCACAATTATAACATCAGCATCTTCTTCAGCCTGCTTAACTGTAGTAGTAGTTTCTTTAAATTTTTTTGTCAACATCGAAATCAGGCGAAGTTTGTTGCTTTCATTGTCTAAAAATCGTTCTTGCGAAACTTGAACCAACATTGATTCGTCAAAAATAACATCGATAGTTGTTTGCCTCTTTGATCGGCGGCGGCGTAGTCGTTCTGCTGCCTTTGTACTTTTTTGGCGACCTTGGAAGCGGCATTGGAACCATAGTGATTTTTTACATACTGAATATATTTTTCGCATATTGACTTGAAAGAATCATTACGATGCCATAGAACTTTGTGTAACAGATATCCTCCATCCACAACATTGATTTTGTTATGTCCGAGATAGACACTTTCCGTACATTGCGTAAATGCAGAATATAACGATGATTTCGTACCTTTACGCATTCCGTCTTCTGGGAAAAGTGACAGAGGAAATGGAGAAAGCTCAAATTTAAGGTAATTCTTCAACTCGTCGCCAGATTTCTTCGTAATGCACATTCTCTGGAATAATATTAGTGGGTTTATTGAAACTGTTTTCTCGCCGACGTTTATGCTACTATTAACCGCTATTAATGGAGTAATTTTATCCTTGCCTTTGAATTTAGTTGCCTCGAAATTTTCGCACGTTTTAATCATGTTGAACATTCGATCATTACCTATTTCTCTAGATAAATGGCAGTTTATGTTTTCATCTCCAACAAGGCCAGTACTTATGGAAACAAGCGCATTCGTTTCGGGAAAGGGGTAATGCTGAGAAAACCAATTCAATAGTTTTTTTAAGTCTTCATTGTCCCTAGTAACACGTGAAGTCCTAGCATCGACGTGTTGCTCAGATGTCTCTAGATGAACGTCACAATATTCTTCAATTCCGTCACAAACATTGTGCAAAGAAGTCATTCGGAAAGTCCACAAAGCTAGTACGCTGTTACTAATACCACGACCACGAGTAAGGCCCCCATTGCTATGCATCATCCTCATCAAAGTTTGTTCAATGGGCATGTCAGACCAAATTCCAGACCAAAACTTATCCGATCGTCTTATCGTAAAATAGCCTTCAGTCGTAAATTTTTGGTATTCACTAGGATCCATTTTTTACCATAAATACGAAAATCTCGAGTTCTGAGTATTTTTTTAAGAATACCATCTTTGTGTCCGTCTAACTCTTTATATATTAAACGTACAAAAAAACTGTTAATACATAAAATATAAGAAATTTTATTGTCGTTAACTTTGCTTAGAACATGTTTTGTTGTAAGGTGAACAATTACGGAGATAATGTTAAAAAACTGTTTCTTTGTACCTATAATCCAAGATGGCGGCGCGCGCGGTCCATCCCCAAGGTCGAAAATTTGGATTTTTGAAGGGGGTCTACTCATAAATAATATATTTCTAAATAATTCCTACCCCACCATTTGCACGCCAAAGATCTTTTTTTGTACCCACTTACTGGTCTATAGATACAGTATTTCCAAATCGTTGAATAGGTAGGGGAGATACAGAACATTGGCCTGCTCGATCGTCAGATTTAAATCCTCTAGATTTTTGCATTTGGGGTTTTCTTAAGTCATTAATTTATTCCACTCCCGTGGAAAATGTTGATGACCTGAGGAATCGAATTATAGCCGGCTGTGAGATATTAAGAAATACATTAGGAATATTTGCGCGAATACCAGAATCAATGAGGCGAAGAGTTGAATCTTGTGTAACGTCTGAGGGAGGTAATTGTGAACACTTGTAGCTTTGCGCCTATTTAAAATTTTATTATTTTGATTTTCTGTTATTGTTCTGGTTTAATGTTGTTGTATTAGATAGTTCTCGATAATGTATTAAAGAAATGAAAAATACGCGTCAAGATGTTTTTTTTTGCATAAAAACGGCGCCACATACGAAAAAAAAGTTGAGAGAGGTTTTTTGTCACAAATTGAATGAGGAATTCAAAAATTATTTTTAATTTAAAATATCTCGGTGGCGTACCATTTTTTTCTTTAAAAAAATCATTACCCGTATGTGCGCCAATGGTGAACATAAAATTTTTAATAGCATGTCAAAAAATGCGCGATAACTACCTCTGAAAACACTCCAAATTTCATTTGCATATCTCGACCGGTTTCAGAGCAATAAATAAATCGTCAATTCTTAGGAAAAACTTTAAACCGAGACCCGGGGTGTCTCGGAAAACGAAGCATTTGCGGACATACGTTTATATACCAAACTGTCATTATTGTTCCATGCAGAATCACCCCTGAAGCTTGTCGCACTTATTTACAACACCCTGTATTTTTGAATGACCAGTTGCCAAAAATTGAATTTTAATGATTAGTAGTTATTGAAGTTTTATCGTGTTAATTGTTAAAATATCCGGCGTATTGAACTGTTCCGGGACATTCTGAAGAATATCAGTATAATTTCATGGCATTTATGAGTGCTGCGATTCCTTAAATATCTTAAGGATTCGGGCTAGGTAGCACAAAGTAGCGATTTCAGATTTCTACAAAAAAGAAATCACGTGGGAAAAATCGGGTGATAACATGCCTTCTCCGAATCCAGCTACCAGGAAATCTTTCATTCAGAAAATGCAACCTCCAAGTCTAAGTATCTGTATTTAAATTTCCAGTTAGGAAGAATGGTCCAATTATGTGAGAACCAAAAATACCAGTACAAATATTTCATTTATGAGAGTGTGTGAACCTCATAGCAGAACCTTGGATTCGTGTTGGACCCAGAACGAGAATTATGTCGATTTATAGGCCCTTGAGAAAAAATATTTAAAATTATTTCACACGTTGTTTCACAATATTATAAACGACGGGTGAATAAAGGTAAATTTTATAAGGCTGCCACTTATATTAATTAAGAATTGTACAGTAGCCCATAAAACTCCAATAGCTTTTTGGTACTTAATGTAGCTTCATGATAACTTCACCCAGAACAGCTACTTCTACTGCCTCATTCCTTAATAGATTTTCAAGATTTCGCTTTTTATATTCCACTGCGCCAGTTTGACGGAATTTTGCTACTAACTCTGGTACATATCCATGTACGTGTCTATCTGTAAGCCTCTCGTTAACAAAATTGCCGTTACTCTTGTACATTGATTGTTGATAAAACACATACGATTCAATAATTTTTACTCCGCAATACAGTTTGATTTTTTGAATCGAAGACACCGCAAAAGTCTCAAACTATTCACATCAAGTACTTTATTGGAAATACACTCGAATTATCGATTGATAAACAGATACATATCTTGTTACGTTAAAAACAATTTCTTGCTAATTTAAAATAAGAGGTCCAATAAAATTATGCGCCATTTTATAGAAAATGTAGTGTCCCTTAAAAAAGGTCTATTAACCCCTTCCCATTTGGAAATAAGGATAAATGCTGTCTCCGCTGAAGTGTTGAAATTATGTATATGTAATAATAATCTATAAGTTATGTATGAAAACATATACGGGTCCGAGGATGGGGAATTGTCAAAGCTGTAAACATTCCTGGAGTGTTTTGTATGGGCCAACCTATATATATTTGAAGGTATTAAACGGAATAAATACCACCAACATTAATAATCACAGTTTTAAACCAAGTATATGGGCGCCTCTTTAATCTCTAATCACCAATATTATACAGGGTGTTCATTTGAAAAGTTCCCACCACGGATTTATCGAAAATCACTGCGTAAAAAAAAAACGCCGAAATACGTCAAAAGGTTTGTCAAGGGGGACAACTTTTTAACCTAAAATTACTTCCTTCCTTTCACCCATTGCCCCCCAGGGTGATCCCCTTAAAAATTTTAAATGGCAAGGGGTATCGAGTAATAGTTTGTTTAAAAGGTCTTTCAAAGTCTTTTATTTTGACGTTTGATTTTTTTAAATCGGTCGATTCGTTTTCGAGAAAATTAGAAAAATCTTTGTTTATCTTAATTTGTTCAGATAGAAAACAAAATTATGAAAATATCAGTTTTTGTTTCAATAAGTGTTCAAAATGTTGCCCGTTAGGGTTTGCCAAATCTACAATTCGTTTATACTTTATGTGAAATATGTGATAAACCAAGGACTAATCATCCAATTTTGTAATTAATTAATTATTTTTCTATACAGATATATTTCTGCATGAATTTGGATTTCTCTACAAGAATTTGATTCTTCTTTGCCATTTTTATAAGGTTTATTTCTTCTGTATGAGTTGTGTAGATATATTTTTCTGTATTTTGAATTAAGCGGCTAATCCCGACCCTTTTCTTGTTAAAGATCCTTTCTGAGATATTTATTTATTTAACCAACTGCTTACAATTTAATGACAATTTTCAAGCTAAGCATCTCAGATTCGATGTTGTAATTGGTTTAGGAACTAAAATGAGTCCAATAAAGTTTCGGAAAATCTTTTTATTGTCCATTGATAATTGCGCATTTTTTAAGACCAAAGGATAATAGAAGAGAAGTCA
Organism: Anthonomus grandis grandis; assembly: GCF_022605725.1. NCBI lineage: Eukaryota > Metazoa > Arthropoda > Insecta > Coleoptera > Curculionidae > Anthonomus > Anthonomus grandis. Next base: position 36,709,350 of record NC_065547.1, on the reverse strand, counting down.
ATCAACTTTTGTTTTAATTATATTTAACAATATTTTTAGTATTTTCTGTAGGTATGAGTGTAAAAACGGAAAATCAAATATCTGGTGGCATAAAAGAGTTTTTTAGAGACATATAAAAAATCGTTGCACTAATTTTAGATTAAACTTTCATCTTTATATTGTTTTTTCTGAATTAATATCTTTGAAAAGTTCTTTCTCAGGTAAGTCATTTTAATAACGAGGAACTATTTTTTTGTATAAAAAAATTATTAATATAGGCAATATAGATAGATTTCATATTTATTAAATCTTGATGAAATAAATCATCTTTTTCATTAATTTTTGACCTTTAATCTAGAAATATTGCACTATTAATCCTAGGAACAAAAGCATTTTCTTTAATTTGTAACGTTATGACATATTTGTGCATCCAAGTACGGCTGGATGAATATATGAATTATTAAAATGTTGTGTTTTTAGCGATACTGTGTTTGCTTTGTTATTAAAATATTACTGGGAAGTATATAGATTTATTTTTTTTTTGAAAAGTAGTGGAGTGTTACCGTCATTTAAAGGTTTAGACATTTTAAAAGTAACTTATTTTTGAGGTAAGTGGTGTGAGGTGAGTTTTCAAAATTTGCTTTTGACTTAAATTAAATTTAATTTTTACCTAGTCGTATACTTATAAAAGCTAGATAAAAGAAGTTTTGTGTTTCGATGCCCCTTTTCCTGATAATATATACTTTGATATAATATAATACACCTACATTATATCTTTATAACATCTTTAGTATGCAGGTTTAAAAAATTATTTTCTACAAATTATTACAATATGCACCTAGATACATGTGCGCCAGATCGGTTATATGAAGATAACTAAAACTAATTACTTTTATACATCAAACAGAAGAGTGTCGATAAAATCCAAATAAGGCAAAGGTTAAAATATATCCAAAAAGTATCCTTTGTTGTTCAATATGTAAATAGATATTAAATATTTTATCGAATTATATTTTAGTTAATTAATAATTATTCGGTAGATAAGTCACTGCACGTCGGTTGGTGTGGCTCCTTAAGTTTGGTATATTTAGAATTGTTAATATTTGAGTCTGGAAATTATTAAGTTATCCTTTGTCAATGCAAATATTATGTTTATTTTAAAATTTTACTGATTAAAATATTTTTTTGTGGTTTATTTATTGCTATCGTGTTAGAGCCTTATACCTATACTTTCTTTACAGGGTTTTATCAAATAATTTAAAATGAACGAGCTTGACAGAAAACTCGCGGAACTGGCTTTTATCAATAAACAGGATTTGCCGCCTAACCCTCATTTACCTGGAAAAAAAGTCGGACCAGCAGTTCCACCGAAGCCGAAAAAACCACAACAACCTTTAGTAAGTATTTACCGTCATTATTGATACATTCCGGTATTAGTCATTGAATAATATTATCAGTCATCAGTAAGATATGAAGCATTTAATGAGATTTTAAATTATTAATAACAAAGGATTTATTAGTTATTGAGAAATTTGGGCGTATTTTTTTATTATGCTCATGTTCGTTAAGTATTTTTTTTTGTATAGTAATAATAATAATAATAAAATGTCTTTATTCAGCAAACGTTTTTTACAATTTACTTACAATAATGCCTACTTAATTTATTTACAATAATGCCTATTTGCTTAAAAAGGCGAAGATTAGCTACAAGCTAGTCTTAAACTCTTAACTTTCATTTAAAAAAAAACTTAATTAATAAAAAAGAACAATATTATATGTAAAAGAAAGGGTAAACAGAGCAGTTGAATGGTGCGGCATAGTAAGGGTATTATGTCTAATATTTCGACCATGTACTCGATTTCTAGGTAAAAGTTTTTCATACAGATTTTACAGGGGCTTCGGGTATTATATAAACGGTATAGAAATGTGGACAATAAAAACTTAAATAAATACAATATTTTGAGCCATTTTAAATTATAAAGGCCTTGAGAGACATGATCAAACCGTCTTAAATTAAAAATATATCGGTGACAGGTGTTTTGAACACGTTGTAAATGGTACTGTGCCTGTTGATCTAAACAGGCAAAATAAACTATCAAACAATATTGGATAATGGTTAAAAGCTTCAGTAAGTTTTTTCCTAGTCTTATAATTTAAAATTAATTTGTTAGCATGAAGCATACGCGTTCTCAAATAACACCTTTTTAGCAAGCATTTGTATGTTTCATTGTTTATTATTGTTTTTGGTATATTTGTTTGAAATTAAAATATAAAAAAAATAAATAAATATCATTTACTTTGGTTATGATATAAGAATTAACAAAAAAGTCGTATTATATATATTTTTTTAATTTTACATAAATATCAATAATCTTAGGTATTAATTTTATTTTATTTAGGATTGCATTGCTAAAAATCTATCTAATAAGGTATACATTTTTTATGTAATATTAAAAAAGAAAATTATTTTGTTACTTTTCAAACCAATATACGCAGCTGCAAAAAAATTAGGGGTTCTAAAAAAGTAAAAACTCACGCAACGAGCGCCCCCTACCGAAAACACGAAAACTGTATACGATATTTTATTTTTCTTTTTAAAAGACTCGTATGTTTTAAATTTCATGTCAATTGGCTGAGGACCTATGAGAAAAAAACGATAAATCAAATAATATTTTGACACCCTGTATTTCATTTACTATTAAAGTTAGGATAAGGCAAGTTGACCTAAATCACATTATTTTGACGTAAGGAATCTACTGTTGTTCTATGTCCCATCACTTTCGGGACACCCTGTATAGAATTTGGTTTGGACACCGGATTGTCATTGTCTAAATATTAGGATATTAATTTCATTTTAATTAGTGGAAAGACCTGACGGCCGGTATTAGATGGGCTATGAGAGATCATTGTCAAAAGTGTTTTATAACATATTTTATTAACATTCGTTTCTTTTATACAATATTTGTCTAACATAATGTGGGACGTATACAGGGTGTCTTCGGAAACGGAGAAATGGATTGTACGAAAACGGAAAAGTACACAATTAAACTATTTTGCTAGTTTTGGTCGGGTATACCGGAAATATTTAATTTGTATAGAATACTTGAAACTCCCTATATTGTATTAGATTTTTAGATCATACGTGAAAATCTAAAATCTATAAATGTTTGATATACAGATTGTGTTATCGTGAGCTACGTATTACCCAAAATAATGGCAACACCGCTTGGTTGCGGCTTGCAGGCGGCGGAATTTTTCGTTTTTATTTTTTGAACCGGGAGTCAGCAGCACATAACACATAAGAATAATAGCACATAACACATTCTTATGTGTTATGTGCTAATCCCGGCCGGGACGGTGCTCTGTCGCAGACACTCGTACACGCGCGACGTTGCAAAATTTCGCCTCTATGCGGTTTCCTATAAGTAACGAACGAAAACACGATCTGTATATGTATGATGACCTACATCTAAGTTTTCGGGTTTATATGGGTGTATGGTTTTTTGAGATATAAGTCCATAAGTTCACATAAGGCTCCCAACCAACACACGGTAGTTGAATAAATGCTTAGTTTGGATTTACACCAGGTATACATTTTTGGTTGAACTTCAACTATAAATATCGGATAAAATGTCCGCGTGTTATATGTTGAGAAATTTAATATCATGTTTGTTATTCACGTTTAACAAGGTTTATTACATATTAATAATATACAATTATTATTTCATAAAAGTTAAACGTTTAAGTATGGTATAATATATATTATTTAAAGAAGTTTACAAAATGCGTTTAAGGGAATGAGCTTCTAAACCAATATACTTACCACCAACAATACATTGAATATCTAGTTATAGAAAACCAGTACAAAACCTTTAACCTTAAACTTTAACCAGGAACCCTACTACAAACTTTACAGGGTGATTCTCGAACAAAAACTAAGAATTTTTTTTTTAATATGAATGTATGTTCTAAACGTCTTACTTTCGGATCTACAGGGTGTTAAAACTTTTAAAAACAGTTTTTTTAAATAACTTTACTACGAATGTAGATATTTTCTTTTTAAAATTTACAGATGTATTTTATGCATTAGGAGGCATTTCATACATAATTCTATAGTTTAATAAATATCGCTTGACGATATACGGTTAATAAATATACCAAAACCAAAAATTTACTAAAAAATCGTTGAATAAATATATATTTAACCATAATAATATATGATGTGTTACTTGGGCTATCTATTTCGATTAATAGTAGTTTTCTGCAAGATAGATATTACATTTACAAGATAACGTTTACATCGTTCAATGCAAAAATCTTCACAGTTTATTAGGAGTCACTTTGTTGTTGTGCTTAGAGATAACTGACTATTTTGGATTTGCATGTAGTTACCTATCCTGTTATAAAGATATAATTAAATTTTTGGTAGCTACACCTACCGTTTCAGTGTTTCTAAATTTAAAAATCTTTTAATGTATATTTAAATGTTTTTTTCTTAATTTTCAGGTTCCTCAATCGTACCCTCTAAAACAACCCGTCGAACCAAGCTACTCCTCCCGAATCCAAACAAATCAATTTTATTCTAATTTACCGCCTCAGGGCGGTCAACTTTATTCTAATGCACCGACTCTTCCTGCTTCGGCAAAATATGGGGATCATAATATACAAGACAACAATTATGCTAATTTGCCCAGAGGAAGTAATGGAGAGCCGTTCTCTCGAAGCGCTTCTGCAATGAGTAACAACTCGTTGCCGAGGAGCAGTAATGCTAGCTATGGAAGTGGATACGCTACGAAAAATACCAGGTTAGTTGAACTAAATTTGTTATACTAAATTTTTTAATGGAATATTTTGTTTTTAGCAATTTTGGCAGTACCCCAAAACCCTATCAACCAAGTAATCAAGAAGTAACTTATAGTAATATCCGGATGAACCCGCAGAGGAGCAATGGAGGACTTATTTATAGCAATTTGGCGCAGCCGCAAAGAGAGACTGCTGTATATAGCAATATCCCTCAAGGTGGAAGCACTTATCCAAACGGAGGTACCTTATATAATTTTATAAAATTTAATTTTAACATTGACTTAATATTTTATGGCTTAGAAGAATTACCTCCTCCCCCGCCACCTTTGGATATAACAGGTGGCATGGCAGATTATGCACCATGCACCGTAAACACAAATTTGCCTCCACCGCCTGATGATTTGTTGCCTCCTCCTTCACCTGTTAGCTCTAGTTATAGCGAACTGAGAAGAGCTACTCAGCCGGGTCAGGACTTTCATAATTATAGCATGGGTTCTCAGGTATGGATTTTCTATCTACAATCACGTAAACGAATTCGTTGACCAAAACGGAAAAATTACGTATTAAAACGACATTTGCACAAGATTTTTGAAACTTTAGTACTTATGCATTTGCTAATATTTTGTTGGTACTCCGTGATACAGTCTGTAGTCTTCGGCTTTATATTATTTATTTTTCTGGTTAGACTGGTGAAATTGTATTCCATGCGTCAATATATTTACTTTAAATTATTTTTTGCTTCATATAGGGATGTTATTACGTAATAACGTTCAAATCTTGTGACTGAGTAGGTATTTTAATACAATTTTGTACGTACATACGAATTTTGTAGGTTACGAAAACATAATATCTTCATCGGGTTTGACAGTAGCTTTAAAAAATTTAAATTTTAATTCTTTATTAAGTTTCCTCTGATTGATTTTTTTCCCATTAAATTTTCTCCACATTGAGTTTTCGTTTCTGACTAGACAGATGTGTGGCTATATATGCAACTTATATGCAATATAAAAAATATATAATAGCTGCCAATGCTCAAATACCTGACAATTTTTTTTTTTAATTTATTTATTAATATTTCTAATAAGCAATTTGAACTAAGGTTCACTAAATACAGACTACTGAATCTAAATTTTTTTAGTTATAATCTGGAGGTTTCCAATTATGTGTTTTCTTAAATATATCTTCTAGTACTGTTCTTGCAATCGACGTGTCTTTTATTGCATTTGTGTTTTCGTGTCGCACTCCTGCGTACTTTGGAAGAAGAGTACGGCAGTACTTTATTTAAAATTCAAAACTTTTTTATTTGTCCTTAAAATACAGGGTATATAGTTACAACACCATAATAATAAGAAAATTAGTCTTTCGCAACAAGTAGATAGAAAGATGGAGGACTTTTTTGTATGGGGTTACATCAAATAGTTCGGCGTCAAAATATTGAAGAATTAAAATGGCGCATAAGATAGTATAGCAAGAAATTTATCGCCAGTGACGGTTTGGACTCTATACAACATTATTATGATTTTGTTGAGTTAATGGTGATCACTTCGAACATTTTCTGTAGATATGTATTTTTTAGATTAAATACGTATTTACTGTTTTTTAATTTTTTGCACCATTTTAATAAATGCTGTTTAGCACCATATCCATCAAGAATTTGAAGTAAAATTTAAAAATAAAAAAACATTTCGTGGGTTACCAGTTAAAAAATTAGATTTGGTGCTTTTCAATTTCTCCTTCTCCCAATCCTACCCTTTTTAAAACAAAAATGATACATTTTTGTATTAAAAAATTTGGTAAAAAAAAAACATCCACGGCTTCGAGCTTTTTTAAAAATTATACAGGGTTGTCGACAAAATTGCAATATTCCATTCTTCCGAAATACCCTGTATATACATAAAGACTTATTGGTCTTGCTTTCCTATATATCTAGCTTATCTAATATTATTGGAATTATTCTTAAACATCCTTATCCAGTTTTGGTGTTATAATCTATTTTCAATAAAACAGTTTACATCCATAAATAATCGAATCATATAAAAGCAAAATCCGACAAATCCACTTTTAGAAAATTTTGGGAAATGAGAAAAAACGATAAGGGGAAGTTAAAAGCTCAATATCTTTTTAAGTTTCTTTATATACATAGAGCAAGTCATCAAGGATCTAATTTTGCACAATTCAACCTGGAAAAACATCTTAGTGTAAAGTTATTTGAAATAATTTTTTTTTTGTCGGATTTTAAAACCGACCATAGTGGATTTGTCGTATTTTGTAAAAAAAAAACTTTTGTTTTTGAAATACTTATTTTATTACGGAAAAATTTAACAAACATAGATACTTATACCGACATTATTTAAAAAATAGTTTAAACTAACAAATCACTTAAATAAGGCATGTTTTCACACAAATTCTCTTCATTTTCTGGATTTTCTATGTTCTCCAGATTTTCCAATTCGTATTTTTCAAGAATATTCTTATAGTATTCCAATTCATTCAGTTCTTTCCATTTATCTACATAATGTTTGGTGAGGAGTGTTTGGACATCCTTTAGCTTTTTAGGATTTGTCTGTATACCCTTTTGAACTAATACTGGTTTTATGTCGGTTGGTGGCTTGCCCTTTTTTAAGACTGATTTGAAAACACCCAGATCTAATTTATAGGACTGCTCTCCTGTATGAATCGTAACCTGTCCAGAACGAGTGCGATTCAATATGTACCTCTTGCATGCATTAAATGAGAAGTGCCATTGTCCAGTAGGTTTCACTATTTCCTTACAAGCTTTCTTCCAATTGTGCACTTCTAAGTCAGATCCAAATCGATAAACTTTACCATGATCAGCAAAAATATTTAAGTACTGCTCTACGGAGGCTATGACTTCTTCTTTTTTTATATATTTTTTTAATTCGAGCGAACACACGATCTGCAGGGAGAAAAGAATGCCCAACAACTGGAAAGATAATTTCTAATTTTGAGACTGACTGAGGAGCCTTCTGACTAAGCCACATGGTACACATTGTAATTAAAGTAGAGTTTTTATTCTGACCTGCACATCCGTCAGCAACAAGTCTTACTTTATTTTTATTCCTAAGGTCTAGTTGACAAAGTTTGTAAAATACAGCACTTGTTATTTCATTTGATCCCTTATGGTATTCGTCTTCAGTTCAAGCATAAATTGACACATTATTTTTAGTGAGGGGTGAGTGAACTGCCAGTAACAATGGTAAAATTGTAAGCTGGCGGCTATAATAAACTGATTGGTCAGGAATCTTTGGTAGGACCTGATTCTTCTGGCAATCAAATGATATTGTAATTAGTTCAGGTTTTTCTTCTTTTAAATGGTCAAAGAAAGCCTTGGCGCGTAATTTATCTACATGTCTTTCCGTCATTAGTTTATTTTTTTATTTTCGTCTTTCTCATTTTTTACTCTTTCTGTTAATTGGAGACACATGGAACACACATCAGTGCGGGGTGAACCAAAGCCAATGTTGTAATTGGTATTAAATATCATTGCAAAATAACTTTTTTTAAGAAGGAGGGTTGGTATTTCGTTCATTTTTTGACAGTATAGTCTCCACATCTTTGAAATACTAAGTGTTGAGGGTAAATATTTGCGGTTAGTTCTGTTTCGGCAATAATGAGACTCGATTACCTTAAAACTTTCAATGAATTTCATTACTGACTCTTTTTTCGCACTATATTTTCCAGAAATTCTGTCGCCCCTTGTTTCCGACGCCATTTTCCCGGATTCTTTAAACCTCTTTAAAACCCCATTAATCAGATCTTTACCAACTGCCAAAATTTTAGTAAATGCATTCCTGCTAACTGGAACCAGTTTTAAAGTATTAGCCTTGGGAATATTATAAACAACTTAAAAACTTCTTTTAGACGCGCCCTTTTCATTTTGGGTCCTTTTGCGTTTAATATCTCTAATCAGGCAGTGCTTTAAAATTAGGTTGTCTTGCTCAATTTTAGTTTTGTGAAGATAAAAAGTTTTATGAAAATTTGAAACATCGTATATTGACAATAAACTGCAACGATACGATTTTGTCGCGTGTTTACATTTTGGATACTCCGGCAAACTTTTATTCTTGTATCTAGAATATTGAATATTATGCAAAACACTGTCAATAAATTTAAAAAAAACCTACCTCTCATTTTGCTCTCGTTTTCTCTTCCAAGTTTCTGGTTTAGCCACTCTTTTCCTTGCTAAGAGAGGCGTCGTAGGTTTTATTGACTCTGTCAATTCCATTTCATAGAGTTTTAGGCACTTAAAACTTATTATTTAATAAAAAAAGTGGCAATAATTAAATAAAAGTACCAAATACTACTGTTCGAGTCCGCGAACAACGTTATACTAACAAGCATCGTAAAAAATTCGCGCGTAAAATTATTATTGTTATGTGGACGCTGGGAGCGCCGTGATTGGTCGAAATGGATTTGTCGGTTTTTGTTACGGCGCATTGGATTTGACATTAGGATTTGGCGGATTTTGAGACTATAGCCAATATTCTACTTTAAATTTCAACGTATTTTGACGGTTTTTGATACCACAAACCTATTTAAATCTGCAGATTTTTATTATGTAAACAGTTCAAAACAATAATCTCGTTTTTGACCAAAAGTGGATTTGTCGGGTTTTGCTTCTATAGGATTCAATTATTAACTTTATATTTAACATTCTCTGTTGCATAATTTTAGGCTTCTTCCACATACGAGTCAATTTATGAACCCATTAATCCCAGACCGCCCAGTCAGATATCTTCAAGATCGAATTATTCCTTATACGCTCCTTATAGTGGTTCTAGTAGCACACTAACGGGTATGTATTTTTAAAATATTTTTTTTAATCAAAACATAATCCTATTTACAAACAATATATAAAATATATTTACAGGTCCAAGTCAATCGGTCAGTAGAATAGGCCATAATAAAGAACAAGAAATTGACAGTTTGACGGACATGTTAGTTCAAGGCATGGGGAATGCTCCATCAGAAATTGAAGAGGATGTTTATGGTGTATGTGTGAAATGCGCGGAAAAGGTTCGTTTTAACTTAACCATTAGCTTATTACAGACAAATATTGTACATACATTTTAGATTGTAGGTGAAAATAGTGGATGCACAGCTATGGATCAGCTTTACCACATTAAATGTTTCACCTGTCATCATTGTGCAATCAATTTACAAGGCAAGCCATTCTACGCGTTAGATGGACATCCATATTGCGAAGAAGACTATTTGGTAAGCAATAATGTGAAGGCGATTTTGAACTTTTATCGATATTTGATTGATATTTTGTAGAATACTTTAGAGAAATGTTGCGTTTGCCAAAAACCTATCTTGGACCGGATCTTAAGAGCCACCGGCAAACCTTATCATCCCGGCTGTTTTTGTTGCGTTGTTTGCGGAAAAAGTTTAGACGGAATTCCGTTTACTGTGGATGCTACCAATAGGGTGCACTGTATTGAAGATTTTCACAAGTAAGTTTTAACATAGACTTATTTTTAGCAATACAGCCCAACAGAATTACCATTTATAGAGAGAAAAATTACAATGTTGTAATAATTCTTAAGATAGATAAATATACAGATATACAGATCGTGTTATCGTGAGCTACGTATTACCCAAAATAATGGCAACACCGCTTGGTTGCGGCTTGCAGGCGGCGGAATTTTTCGTTTTTATTTTTTGAACCGGGAGTCAGCAGACCTCACTTTGCTGTGCTACTGCACGTTGCATTAATAATTTTTGAGCGTTATTTTCGTGTTTTTTTCACTATGGCTGTTTATACTAGTACTGGCAACCGAAATCGATTTTTCGGTTAACCGATTAACCGGTTTTCGGTTAACCGAAACCGAAAATCGGATATTCGATTAATCGGTTTTCGGTTAACCACGGTTTTGGTTAATTAAAACCGAATATAAAGCAAATCGGTTTTCAAGTAAATCAAATACTGAATAATCAATTTTCGGTTAACCGACGTTTTTGAACTTTTGACCAAAACCAAAAGGCAAACCGATTAGGTGGTTAATGGATTGTTGGTTGACTATGACCGTGATTTTAAAGGTAAACCAACAAAATCAAAAAGAAAAAACGGCTTTGTTAAGTCGAATTTTGGTTAGCAGTGAGCAGTTTGGGTTGCAGGATTCTAGAATATTTATTGGAAATTGACTTTGGACAACTTAAATAAAACTCCATAAATTGATTAAATTAATATATATATTTTTTACTTATTTGCGTTGAGCAGAGAAACAGAGGGAAGTCGAAGTCGCGTTGGGGAATTACCAAACAAATTATATTATACAGAACTCCGTATTTGGGTTTTATTTCATAACTGGGATGTGTATCAACAGATGTCGCTAACGATAAAATACTATGCTATAAATATTGGGGGTGGGATTTTGATTTTAATTTTTTTGAGGAAAGAACATATTACACAACAAAACACCAAGGTAAAAATAAATACGTCACAGTTCCCGAAAGTAGTTTTTTTATTTAATTAAAGACTTATAAAGAAAATATTATCCTCTTAACTGAAGTTATTCTAGTTCAGCATGTGTAAAACACATATCATTCATAGTAAAATCCGTTGTCAAATTGATAGCAATCAAAAACCGATTAATCTATAATATCTTTTCCGAATAATTAACTATACATTTTTATTTTTAGGCTGATGAGGTTTTTTTTGGTTTTTCGATTTTAAAAACCGTTTCGGTTTTTCGGTTTTGAAAAACTGTTTTTTGGTTTCGAATAACCGTTCTCGGTTTGTAAAAACCGTATTTGTTTTTTCGGTTTTAAAACGAAGTTTTCTAATAAACGGTTTTAACCGGTTTCGATTTTGGCCGGTTTTTGCCAGCCCTAGTTTATACCCCTTCCGAAAGAGTTCCACTAATTAAATGGTTTATGGAGGCAATTCGGCAGTACAATGTAGAGATTTGTTTTCAATGACATTTGAGAATAGACCGATTCCTTGTGCAAAAACGGTTTTAAATGTGGTTACAAATTTTGAGACATCTTTTTGTCTTCAAGATTGTAAGAAATGCCACACAAAACGTCAAGAACCACCTGTTGAAGTGGTCCAGGATATAGAACGGCGGGAATAAATGGTTTGCAGTACCTTAGAACTTGATTCGACACGGCCCACTAGAAGTGATGGAGAGGAACTGGGAATGAGCAATAAAACTGTTGCTCGTATCTGGAAAAAATATGGGTACAAATGTTTCAAGTATTCAAAAACTCAGGAAATATTTCCTGAAGACCAGTGGCGAAGAATGGAATTTTGTGAAACCATGATGGAAAAGGCAAATGAAAACGAATATTTTTTAAAAAATATTTTGTTTTCTGATGAATCTTCTTTTCCATTACATGGCAAACACAATCCTTCCATTTTTCGTTATTGGTCTCAGGAAAACGAGCACAGAAGTTTTCAGTTTCGTACCCAGTATCCTCAGAAATTGAATGTCTGGGCAGGTATTTTGGGCGACAATGTTATAGGGCCATTTTTTATTGATGGCACTTTAAACGCCCAAAAGTACCTTGAGTTGCTGCAAAACCAAGTTCTTCTTGCCATTCAAATCCTACCTGATGTAGACCTGGGATCGGCTTATTTTCAGCAAGATGGCTGTACTGCTCATAACGCGGCTAGGGTAAAAGAATTTTTAACAAATACTTTTCCTAACCGCCTTATTAGTGGGACTGGCGATATTAAATGGCCTCCTAGATCTCCAGATTTGTCTCCAAATGACTTTTATCTGTGGGGTTACCTTAAGCAGACCATTTACAAGCATGAATTTAGTAGGCCAACAAATTTAGAGGAGTTGCGAACTAAAATTGTCGAAGGTGCCAATTCCATTTTACCTGAAACTCTTTTGGAGGTGCGAAATAGCTTTTAATCAGAACTAGAATTGAAACAGAAAATGTAATTAGATAATCTCAAATATTCTCTTACAATTAGTGAACACACAAATAAATCTCAAGATTGAGAGATTTTATTAGCGTTAATAAACATTACATACGACGGTGAATATAGGACTGTAGACTATAGAACGGTGAATACAGTTCAGAACAGCCAATATCTCCACACAGAAGATTCTGTGAAGAATCGAGTTAAAAGGTATAAAATACTCTGCACAGGATTAAAACCATCACTTTAAAAGATAGATACTTAAGAAACTTTCGTTGAATTCTATAGAATATTTATGAATTGCATAGTGGAGGCTCCAAATAACACAAGCATATTCAAGTTTAGAATGTACAAAACAAAAAAGTAAAGTTTTTATTGGTTCTGTGTTGTGGAAACCCCGGAAATTGCTTATCGCAAATGCCCTACTCCAAAGATCAGAGACGAACGCCTAAGTCCGGAATAGATTGACACTGATTTAGACTTTTTCAGATAATCTATTAAAATTCAATAGATTCAATTTTTGTGCAAAAGTAAGTAACTTGCATTACGAGATATTAAGATTTAATTTAATATCAGTTCACAAAACAACGCACTCCAAATCCCTTCGAAAAAAATAAATCTATAGTCCAGTAAAACTTTGGTTCATCAGCAAATAAGATTTTTTCCGGCAAGGTTATTTTATAGCAATTAAACCATACATAAATAGCAGAAAGAACAAAGGCCCTCAGATTAGAGCCCTCGGGCACCTCTAAAGATGCAATATACTTATGCGGATAAAAGTTCTAGTAAAAAACATATTGAAATCTGATGAAAAACCTTAGCTTCGAAGTTTTTTTTAAGAGAAGACTATGATCCAAATGATCAAGTAAATTTCTTCTACACGGCTTGTCCAAGCGCTTCCGCGATATATTGAGCGTCAAATTTGTAACTGTCGATCTTCCTTTTACAAATCCATGTTGATATGTTAATAAGTCTTTTAAGATAACTGGTTCAATACGTAAGTACAGAATTTTTATCAGTACCTTAGCAAAGTTACATAAAATGGAAATTGGTCTAAAGTTTTCAATACATAGATTCACGGTTCCCACCCTTAAAATGAGAGCATACGCGTATCTTTAACGGAACAGTAATTTTTTTTATTAACAAACAAAGATTATACCAAGTTACATAAAATGGAAATTGGTCTAAAGTTTTCAATACATAGATTCACGGTTCCCATCCTTAAAATGAGAGCATACGCGTATCTTTAACGGAACAGTAATTTTTTTTATTAACAAACAAAGATTAAATATTAGTCTTAATATGTTTAATGATGGTATGTTTACAGTTTTTCACGAGAAACCATGGAATACCCTCCGAGTCTTCCTAAATTTATTTTTAAGGAACTGTATTGCGATTAAGATTTCTTTGTCTGTATATGAATCAGTATTTAAAAAATATATCGATTCTGTCTCAGGTGACATTAAACTGAGTAAACGAATTCGGCAAAAGCATATATTTTGCACCTCATAACGCATATTTCATGGGATATTTGATCTTCTGTTTTATTGTTAATGAAATTCCTGAAGCGGCTGGAATCTGTGAAAATATTGGATTCTACATTTCAAGCATATGCATGATATGCCTCTTTTAATTGCCCTTTTATTACAGTCCTAATATTGCGAAATCCAACTCAATGTTGCTGATTGTTAATTTTTTATGCTTAGCTTAACTTAGCTTTAAATGTTATATTTTCAATGATATTAGCATTATACCAGCATGGATGTTGCTGTTTTTATATTATGCATAGTGGAACGTGTTTATTAAATGTTTCTCGCAATTTATCGTTAAAGGTCTATACAGCTAAGTTTACGTCACAGATATCTGAATATGTCATCGTAAAGATGAGGAAAATTAGCCTTTTTAAAATTATATGATTTTTGATGAATACGCTTTCTAAAAGGCATATTTTTGTTAAACAGATTTATACCAATTGATAAGGCAGGGTCATAATTAGCAAATCATCTTGGCTAACATTCGTACAACCCAACTCAACACAGCAAGTCTAATAGCCTATTAGTCTGATTCAATACGCTATTGTATTGCTTTAAATAAAAAAAATAAACATGTATTAACAGAGATGCATTTTCTATCGCGCTGATTCTGTTTACTTAAATAAGCACATTAAAATTACCAATTACTAGAAGGTTGTCAGCTATACCTATTAATTACAATTATTGTAATAGTATATCAAAAAACTCCTCATTAGGTTTTTGTGGAGGCACATACAATGCAATTACAAACAGTGGCTAAGAAATTAGGCATTTACAGAGAATAAAATCTTTATAACGAAAAATGTTATAAATATGAGTAGTGTCTATAGTCAAGGACACAATTGATTTTGTGCGGCTAGCAGCCTTCACGAAATGAATTGACGTCCTTAAATCTTTGATTTTTGGGGCGAATCTTGTATTCAGCTGTAAATAATTCAGAAGAGTTAATCTCCCCAGTTAACCATGTTTCCGTTAACGCTACAATATCGTACTCATATTCGCTTATTGAAGAAAATAATGCGTCGATTTTGAAGTTTATGCCGCGCACATTTGGGTAATAGCATAATGGAGTGCTATTCTCCAACATATTGGGCTGTTTTAGTTTTTCGAATGAAAGTTATATCTGATACTTGTGGTTTTTGTTTGAGGTACTATCGTCATTTCCTTCAATAAAAGTTGTTCCAATGGACTAGCTGCCGGGATTATCTCACTGGCGAATAGTAAAATTTTAGAAGCAGTTTCATCTGGTGGTAGATTAGAACTTACCGTTACTATTGCTTTAGATGGTGTAGGGGTTTGTGGGACAAACTATTGCAGGTCTTCCAAGTACTTTTTTACAGCCCTTTCCAACAATCCTATTTTAACTTAACAGTGTCCCTGTTTTTGGGCGGGGCTCTTATAAAATAAGAGCTTTATTGTGCTCTTTAGGTAGATCTTCTGAGATTACATAATTAGTGTTTTTAGGCCTGTAGTTTTCGTATTACCACAAATATAACAACGAAAGAGATTCTAATTATAAAAAACAATGATCAAAAAACCAAAAGAATATGTAAACATTGAAAAAAGTATTTGTTTTTATATTGTAAGAGTTTTAATGTTTTGTGGCATAAAGAAATTTCGATCTTGAAATTTATGGTTTATATTAAATAACAATTGATTCAATTTTCACTTTTATAGTAGCAAAAATGCGTTCTGTTTTTCAGATTTTTCTGACCAAGTATTTTACCATGTTTTTTTTATTGGGTTGATCGGAAAACTTCTTGGACTAGCTTTGAGATGCTTGGAAGCATCTTTGTCTTGATCTTGGCTTAGAACGTATATCATAAAGGAAAAACGTCCACCTCAATCTTTACATATAGTGTATATTTGGAATTGACTCTTTTGTCACAAGGCCTATTACACATTAAATGTTAAGTCTCAAATAATTTAAATTTTATCTCTTCACTAAAACTTTCCAATTATTTGCATCCATTGCTTATGTTCATGAACAATTTTAAATGATTAAGGGCCTGATATTTAAAGGTATATAAGATTATTGAGTTCAATAAAAATACAGTCGCATCGGATTATTTATTAAAATATTACATAAAAACTTAAAACACAAAATTAAGTCATTAATTTAATTAAGGAAAAGATTTCATAGCTTTTGGTTGAACATGTAGACATAACAAATACACTATTGAAATTTTACCACATAAGCAAGCCAATAATTTAAAATATTAAAGAAAACTAAAAGGCCTCTATTTTGAATGACTTATCGTCTTTGTTATCATTTGCAAGGGAATTGTCAGCAAAGAGACAGCAAAGACAAGATTTTATTTCTTTGTAGGCATTTCTGGAAAACGCATTTTTCACTAGAGGAACACCCAAATCTTCTCTTTCAGACCAATAGTCTCTTTCACTTGGTAAGGCATGATAGCCAGAAAAAATCAAAAACCCGATAAAAATTTTGAGGTCCTCCGAAGTTACAAAAAAATCATGTTTATTTTTCTGTTGGGCGTATCACATGGTCTCTGTTTGAAGAAGATTATAAAGATCGTCATCAAAAAACTTCTCAAATATTTGTAGTGGTGTTAATTCCTGTAATTCTTCTATTTCGTGGAAAGCTTCGGCACAACCTTCTTCTTCAATACTTTCATACATGGGTTCTTCCTTAGTCCATTTTGGTGTCCAGGATTTAGTGCTGCATGCAACCTTTTTCCTTTTTATGAAATTTGAGAGCGGTAGATCATCTTCCGATTCCCAGTCATTTTGTTCTTCTACCTGTATCTCCACAACCCCTGGGACGTCCTGGACATCAACCGCTCCTAAGTCACCATCGTCGATATCGTCTACGTCCGTCAATTCATCCACCTCGGGAGGTAATAGCGCAATATCAGCATCTATTTGGCTAGAATAGAGATATTCCACCGCATCGTCTAAGTTCTTGAAATTATGTCTATTCATTTTTTGACAGTCTAAAAATAATAAAAAAAATATGTAATAACCCAGTGTCCTCATTTCAGGACACAGAAATTTAGGTTAGGTTTTCGGCTAAAGAAATTCAACTAGAAATATAATATTTTTACAATATTTCTACTTCTCTTTGGTTGTAAAACACACTAAAGAAAGTATCTTACCCCTACTACTCAAGGAAATATGACCTATGGGCCTATAGCAGGTCTTTCTAGTCAAAATCTTTAAGAAACAACGTGATTTTCGCCGGACAAGTAAATACAAACACTAGTAAATACCACCTGCAGAATATTGCGTAGGCATTGCTCTAATGCGTTAGACAGCCGTCGGCAAACGTCAACCTACTCGGGCGTCACCAATTCTCATCCCCACCAATTTCTGGCGTCATCAAATGATGACGCTGGGCGCTAATGGGTTAAGGCAAATGTAGTCTGATTGGCGCTATTTGTTAATATAACTAGTATTAAGTTCAGTCTTGATCCATTCTGACAAGTATAAAACACTTAATATACTTGGGTCAGGATCGAAACTACAACCGAATCAATTATAATTATAATTACAAATAAACTAATAATTTTTTTTTAAAATATGAATCAACTTGCGGTATCAAAATATCATGTTATTTTTTTTAATAGGATTTTTGCACCGAGATGTTGGGTTTGCAAGCAACCTATTATGCCTGAACCAGGAGAAGAGGAAACCGTTAGAGTGGTGGCTTTAGATCATAGTTTCCACATTCAGTGCTATAAGTGTGAGGTAAGTTTTGTTTTTAATAATTTTTCTGTGGGGCGCATGTTGTTTAGTAAAAGCAAAATTTAAAAAGATAGTTTCACACTGCTTGAGAATATTATTGTATTGTAATAGCTAATATAAAATACCCGCCAAAATTATAAAAATCCAAAGAAAAATAACTTGCCTGCAACTGTTTAAATCGGAATGGACCTCTAATAGTTTATATTTATTCACTATTGTTGTTAATAATAAGGTTTTTAAATTTCATAAAAATATTTTGTTCAATGAACTGACTTTTTAAATGCTTTGTTTTTCTTTCATAAACAAATTAAATTTGAAATAATATAAAACCAATATTTCCTTTATTCGGGATAATAACTTCGCTTATCCGGAAAAAGTCATAACTCAAAAAAGACGCAATTTGTTTAGAAACAGCTAAAAAATATTTGTTAGAGTATAATTAAGTTGACGAAGACAAAGAAAACACACAATTACCGTCTCACAACTTCTAATAAATCGCTACACTGTTTTGCTCTTGATAGAGCATCATCAGGCTTTTAAAGTGAACGTTGTGAAATGACTTTTTACCATGATCTTTTAATGTGTTATCTCTAGCTAGAGCAAAACAAGTGTAATTATTAATTATACAGTGCCGGCCAAAAGTGGAGAAACTTTTAATATTTTTATTTTTTTCTGATTAAAACTAATTCGAAGTAATTGTAAATAATGTTTATGGTTATATCTAGTAGTGACGAAAATAATTAGAAAAAAAAATTGAAAACAAATAATTTATTACAAAATATGCAAACAAAATTTATTTTTAAAGGACAAAAATGGAGAAACTTTTTATTTTTATGACATAATTATGTTATAATACAAAATGTAGATAAAAAGCACACTAATACTTTGTGGCATAACCGTTATTCTTCACAACTTCACTACACCGTCTTGGCATAGATTCAAGAAAATTGTGTATAATATCTCCGGAAATTTCACTCCATGCTTCTTTTAGGACTTGGAATAATTCGTCTTTATTTCGGAACTTATTCGGATTGTTTTGTCGAACTTTTTTGTCTAGGTGCTCCCACAAGTTCTCGATGGGATTTAAATCTGGACTTTGAGCTGGCCACTTCAGAACTTGAATTTGTTGAGAGGTTAGGAAATTTTTAACAATTTTAGAAGTGTGCTTGAGGTCGTTATCATGCTGGAATTTCCAAATCAACGGTTTGTCAATCAACAAATTATCCTTGGCATAGGGAAGCATATTATTCCTTAAGATGTTTAGATAATAATGGCTATTCATGATACCATCTATTCTCACCAGTGGACCAACGCCATGCCCGGAATAACATCCCCACACCAACACATTACCGCCTCCATGTTTGATTGTGGAATGTACTTTGGGTTGAATTTTTCATTCTCGGGACGTCTAACCAATCTCATACCATCTGACCCAAATAAATTGAACTTACTTTCATTTGACCATAAAACGTTTTTCCATTGATTATAGGTCCAATGTAAGTTTTTCGTTGAAATGAAAGGTTTTTTTACCGGCTTTTAAGTTGGCGTCACATAAACGTCTTCGAATAGATCGAACTGAAAGGGAAATGCCTTTTTTATATCTTCGGCGGAGAAAAATTGATTTCTTATAGAACATCGTCGAATTAGCTTGTCAGTTGCAGATGTTGTTTTTTTAAGTCTACCTGGCTTAGAGATGCTGGCAGTAGTGCCTCTAGTTTGCCACAATTTGATTTGTTTACAAATGTCACAAAAATGTTGAATAGATTATTAAATTAGAAAATAAATTAAGAGTTTCTCTACTTTTGGCCGGCACTGTATGTTTTGAGACCGTGACTTTGTGTTTCTTTGTTTTCGTCATTTTTTTATGTTGGTCTCTGCGAAGAGTAGATGAGATTTTTGTATATAATTTTGTTGTTAGTTTTTAATGGTCACTGCTGTAATTTAAAAATGAAAACTACGGAATATGGACATGTGAATATTTATAATTGTGTAGATAACAAAAGCAAAAAAGTTATGACTTGAGATTTATCAGATAAAAATATAACGAATAAATAAAAATAAAAGTATGAACTTATTTTATTTGGTATTTAATTAGAAGTAAATTTTTTTATGGAATAAAAAAATATTCGAAAACATACCAGACATATTAAATAGTAATTTTACAAAGACTAAATGGTAGATTGAGCATAAAATGTGTATTAAATAATATCAATTTTTTCTTCTTTTTTCTGATATCAAAAAAAAAAGAAAGTAGGAACTCCTATATTTTTATAAGCTTTTTTTTAAATTATGGCTTCATTTTTTTTTCCTTTAATTCATTATTAATACACTATTCAAATGGTCTTAAGGAAATCTTCCAGGGAATTCGTTTGTTATTTAAGAGCTTACAATTTTTCGAAATTAAACGTTTAAACAACGATTATACTTCAAATGTCGGAGCTTAATTGAGAATCGTCATTGATTTAAAACAAAATACAGTGAACGGCAAAAATATGGAACAAATTCAATAAAAAATAAACGAGGGCGTTTTCTGAAAAACGCTTGCACACGTCGATTAATATTTTTGGTTTCGCATAAAAATAGAAAAGTGAAATCCGTTTTTTCTAGTTTTAGTAGAATAAGTTTTAGAGGCTTTTAAATTCATAAAAACAGCAATTTTCAAAACCGCGTATCTTAAAAGCAGTTGAATAAAAGTATGG
Source organism: Anthonomus grandis grandis (assembly GCF_022605725.1). NCBI lineage: Eukaryota > Metazoa > Arthropoda > Insecta > Coleoptera > Curculionidae > Anthonomus > Anthonomus grandis. The sequence continues at coordinate 36,688,729 of NC_065547.1, read as the reverse complement.
CATGAGACATCAAAATGTTTATAATTTTGTGTAGAATCCAAAAAATGTAATCACATACAGGGTGTTCCATTTAAAATAAGAAAGTTGATATGGACCACGGCTACATGAGACACCCTGTACACAAAATTTGGATTATAGAATACAGAATTCAGGCACTTTTTTGTGAAATGGTCCTGGAAGTCTGAATTAATGGCCTGTTAGTTACCATATAACTAATTAGTTTTAGCACTTGATGTTTAACTACAGTGACATGCGTCGAGCGACCTACTGCTTGAAGTCACCCCACTATTCAAATGTCATTCCCAAAAAAATAATTAGCGGAGTAAAAACCGGCTCGAATTCTCTCGTTTTTTTTTTTCATGGTATAACCAGATAAGTTCTATACTAAATTATTGGGAATATTACTGGGCATCTGAAACCGAGTTCTACGACATCGCTAGGGTCTCCCGATTTTTTATAAATTGAAAAAACTTCAAGAACCGCGATAATTTAGAAACTCAAATTAAGAAACTCAACTTTTTGACACATAACTCGCTCTACCTCAAAAACCGCTCCAGCTACTAAAATGATTTTTTTTTAATTTTTAAACGCATTTCTTTGCGCACATATTGCAATAGAAAAAATTGAGGTAGTGTTTTTTTTTGTTATTCAAAAAATTTAAAAAATGTGCTGGTCACCGTTTATGGAGATACTTTTTTCAGCAATCGAAAAACTTTTTTATTTAAGGGAATTTTACCATATAGTCTACGAAGAAAATGTAGCAGACACATTAAAAAAGTTTTTAAAAGAAACTGCAACCATTTATCTCTAATAGATTTTGATTTATCGATTTTTGAATTCGGAGCTCAAATCGCAAGTGATCGCGCGCCAACTGAAAAGGGATTTATTCCACTCACCGCGGGTTGTAGGCACAGACAATTTCTTCTTTTTACTAACTGTACTTTATTGTACTGTACTTAATTTAACTGCACTTTTTACTACTGTAACAGTCTGTTCAGTTTACTGTAGTACGTTTCTGTCTGACGTGCCGGTTAGTGATTTCGATGTAATAGGATTTTAATTAGGATTTGGATTAAATAAAAGGCAGAAAATAGGGTTGACAAGGGAAACAAATTCTAAGAAAATGAAAAAAAAAATAGTCGGAGTGGCGTTCTGAGGATAAATCGAAATGAGGGTAGTTCCTATGAACGGTTTGCTCCCATGCACTTGCTGCATGTACTTTTCTCCATAAATAAAAGGCACTCGTTACATTAGTTTTTTACTTTCCAAAATTTAGTACATTTCCGATTCCGAATCAGATATTCCATTCAAAATTCATTTTATTGCTGCACGATTTGCATTTGCATTGGCAGCAACATTTCAAGCCATGTGTTACACAAACACATCGGATGGTGCAGCCTCTGTCGGAACAGCAAATTGATAGAGCACTTCGAAGATTTTCCAGTACAGGTTCTTTCGTGGTTAATATAGGAGTCCAATTGTTGTCCACATTGTTCCAACCATAATCGCCAGGATCTTCAGAAGCGGGCTCGGACAAATGGCTAGTGTACCAAATTTTCATTTGGTAAATGCACCTGAAATATACGATTTTATGAAATAGATGGGATGTTGTAATTAATAAATTTTTACCTACCTTTTTAAATGCTGCTTAAATGCCTCATCAGTTGGAGGAAGCTCCGCAGCTGTTTTGTTAGTCGTAGTTGACTAACAAAAAATGAAATTTAAGTTTAATCCTACCATCCAAAATCTCCTTTTTTATTTCCAATAATTTTTTCCCGCAAGTGTCCTTTCTTTTTTTCTGCTGCCTGAAGTATTGTCTCCAAGCCGGTTTTGGTAGGATTCTGAACTACCAAACTATCGCCTTGGTCTACAGATTTGCCACAAAAAATACATTTCACATCCATCTCTTCAATGTTTAGAACCACTCATTCACTATATTATACTAACTAAAACACAACTACTCACTATATACTATATGCGCACATTAATTGTCTTTGATTCTTATTTTTAATATTATTTTCGTAAAACAACGCAAGAAGTCATAAAAACAACTAACATGAAAGGGCTAGCGTCTTTTAAAAACTAAAAAAGCACATTTATATTTTTTCGACTCGCCACTAATCTCAACGAAACGGAGTGCGCAGGATTGCCGGGATGCCGCGCAGGTTTATTTGTATACTAGACGCATTTAAAAATATTGTGCATGCCAATTTTTCGAATTTCAAATTTTGGGGTATCAACTGTTCAAATAAATAGGTATTTCAAATTAAAAATTTCAATATAATAAATACCTAGTAAAGCGTACTTGCAGTGCGCGAGGTTAGTAGAAAGTTGCCGCGGGATAACCTCGAAAGTGTTGAAAAATCGATAACTCAAGATCTATTAGAGATAAATGGTTGCAGTTTTTTTTTTTTTACTTTTTTAATGTGTCTGCTATATTTTCTTCGCAGACTGTATGGTAAAATTCCTTCAAATAAAAAAGTTTTTCGATTACTGAAAAAAGTCTCTCAATAAACGGTGACCAGCACATTTTTAAAATTTTTTTATAAACAAAAAAAACACTACTTATTCAGTTTTTTCTATTGCAATATGTGCGCAAAGAGATGCGTTTCAAAATTTTAAAAAAAATATTTTAGTAGGTAGAGCGGTTTTTGAGATAGAGCGAGTTATGTGTCAAAAAGTTGAGTTTCAAAATTACCGCGATTTTTGAGGTTTTTTTAAATATGAAAAAAATTGGGTCACCCTAGCGATGTCGTAAAACTCGATTTCAGATGCCAATAAACATGCCTAATAAGATAGTATAGTTTTGATCTGGTTATACCTTCAAAAAAAAAAATCGATAAATAAGCGTCTTTCGACCGCGTTTTTACTGCACTAATAGTTTATTTGGTATCATTGTAACATTCATTCTTGCAACAAGGAAATAGTCAAAAGTGCTTATACCTTGTTGTTTTTGAAGATATTAGTCTCCAATTATGGCCACTAGTGTATGTTAACAAAATCAAATTTAAATACTCTACAAATTAAGTCTGCAGATATGCAAATGTTTTTTAGTCAAATGGCCGTGTTATCGAGATAAATTGGTCTCCAGTTTAATTATATATTTGTGATTTAAACTTTTTTGAGCTGCAGAACCTCACTGTGAATATAATATTCATTTTGAAAAAGTATTACTTGGTGTACCACTTTGTACAACTAAAAGCAGCAATATTTAAATTGTAAAGCCAAGGCAAAAAATTTGTTTGATTTTGAATATAATATACAATATTAAATAATTATTTTTTTTATTAGGACTGCGGATTGGTTCTATCTTCCGAAGCGGAAGGGAGGGGTTGCTATCCCCTTGACGGACATGTTTTATGTAAAAGTTGCAACGCCAAGAGAGTCCAGGCTCTCACTAGCCACATGACCACCGAACTTTAGGAGAATGTACCAAATTTTTTTCGCGATTAGTAAGATTTAAACCAAAAGATGGTCAGTAACATAAGAATTTTTTCAAATAGTAATTTGAAGTTGTTAAAAACTGGATAAACCTGTAACATTCCTTTTTTTTGATATGAATGCTTAGGGTAAGGTTTTATTTTTATCTTAGAAAATGTATTAGGATATTAAAATTAGATAGATCCAACGAAATATTAAAAAATACGTTATATTATATTTTTATTAATTCTTAACCTGATAAAATATTAGTTAAATTAGCATGTTTTTTCCATTGAAATATTTAAGATATTTTATGCTTATTATATTTTAATGCTTTGTATTATTATGTATTATAAGTAATAGGGTGCATCAAAACCGCTTAATAAAAGTACCTAACCGTTTAGTGAACCATCAAATTAAACAAATAAATATTCATTAACATAATAAATTAAAACGAAAACTAATTCAGCTAATTAATTATAGGCGGTTTTGGTACACTCTGTAAAATGTAAATCAAGCTTTTGCGCTTATAAATTAGAAACTTCTGGTCAGATTTAATGTATTGTGATCATGTTATTGACGTGCCAATAAAAGCTGTATGGGATTAAAGAGTGTTAATACAAATAATTATCAATTAATCTGCACATGTATCGGTCGGTATTAATCAATGAAGTAATGGAAAATTTTAAATGTACAAGAAAAACTTTTAATACTTACCGCAATATGTAACAAATATCAGATTACTTTAACAAATACTTAATCAATCTTATCCCAAAGTTAGTTATAAATCAAATATCGCCTTCCAATTTAACGCATGTAGTAAATCTCTGTCGCGTTACCTATAACCCGTTAGCATTTTTTCGTTTCCTATACGGCCAGCGCGATTGGTCGCGTAAACCAGCTAGGAAACGGAATCGATAATCGAGCACTCCGTTTCCTAGCTGGTTAGCGCGATGTTATGTTGGTTGTGCAGGTTGTTTTGGTCAGTCGGCATTTTCACGTGCACGATTAAGTTATTTTCGGTTTATTTGCTGATTGTTTGTCATACATGCAACAATACCTACTCGAAGCGAAGCTGTGAATTTTTGTAATTTCCCGGAAATTAAAGCGTGTGACGTGTGTTCCTAATTTTATACATAAATGTATGTATGAAATATTTATTTGTAATTAAAATGAATCTTGAACAAATCGAAAACTCGTTAAACGCATTTTCTACCTACAAAATAGTGGATAAAACAAAACAATCAGAAGTCACTATTAGAACGTGTTTCGTCCGAAGTGGTGATCAGACTTTACATGATTGTTGCACAAAGTGGATTAAAACATTTTCTACCTTAACATCCACGGATTGGATTATAGGTAAAACATACAATAATTTGCAAAGGCTGGTATTTAGGAAAGATTTTGTTGGCCAAAACAGTAGCAAAAATAAAAAGCATATAAAAGTAACTACTAGAAATAGAAATAAAAACTGTAGTGCAAAAATTGTTGTGAAAGTAAAAAAGAACAACAAGGACAGCAGATACATAGATGCGTACTTAAAGGAAGGACTAGACACTGTGATTGTGGTAAGTATAAGGTTCTATTCTATGTATATCCTGTCAAATTTTTACTGTCATCAAGGTAGAGAAAAAGCATAATTAACTAGAAATGTGAAGCTTAAAAATTAGTTTAAAAAAAGATATCTAAACAACAATAAGAGCACAACATAAGGTAAAGATTTGACCATGTTCATTCCTATGTTATAGAAAAACAGACTGTTCTAAAAATTAACAAAATTTTTACCCATTTTAATGTTATTTTCAGATTAATTTTGACCATTCCCATAGAACAAACGTCGCTGAAACTTTCAGTTTTCTAAGAGTTTCACCGAAAACCAGAGACCTTTTTATACAGTATTTTGAAGACAACATGTCTCCAAGTGAAGCAAAGTCCTTCCACAGAGCTTCCTTAATGGCAGCTACACCAGTCGAAAAATTAGTAGAAGTTCTTGCGAATGCGCAAATAAACCCCATGGAAGCATATATAATATGTATGAAACTTGGAGGTAAATTTGGAAATTCTTACTGATCATCATTATATTTTTTGGCTGATTGATCCTTCCTGCAAGCAATTTATACGTAGTAAGCCGATTCGATTCGGATACAAAGCTTGGGTTATGAGTACCAAACCAGGTTGTTGCTTACAGTTTGAGATTTATCAAGGACGAAAAAACAAAAAAATCGCCAGTGAAAGTCAAGGTCTTGGAGAATCTGTTGTACTAAACTTTGCTGAGGTTCTGCAAAGAGAATATTGTTCAACAATTTTTTTCACAAACTTTAACGAAATTAAAAAAGAAAAATCACAGATCTAACGCAACTATCTTAAATTCTTAACTAAATGTAACTTTTTATTTTGTATTTGTAAACATAACCTCTCAAAAACTGTAATTGTTTTTTTTCCTACAATTGGCACAACTGAAATTTATCAGAGTCGCCAACATCAAAAGGACACAATCGCGCAAAATGGCGGCCCTCTAGTAGTGGTCATTAACTTTTCATTGAATTAACAGTCCAGGTATATTTATTAAGTTCATACCTATAGTGGTGATCTATTTAAAACTGCGTTTTTCATTTTATCTATTTGATGATTAGTTTTATCACAAAGAAGTGCGTGCAATGGAGACGATCAACACAGAACTGCTTTTGAAGTTTGCTTGAAGAAAAAGCGGCACTGTGGGATAAAATATTGGGGTCGTATAAGAACAAAAATTTGAAAGACTCGGCATGAAGGGAAATATGCGTTATAATAAAAGAAGGATTCGAGGAAATGGAACAAAGGCAAAGACAAGAGTTTGATAAGTTTAATCCGTTTTATAGTTATTGGGTGGTAATAACTTCATCTTGCCAGGAAACCGACCCGGCTTCAAATATGAAATAGTTGGAAAATATGGTTCTTATTAATTGGCAGAAGGACCAGCTCACTTTGTTTGTATATTTGCTATGTTATTTAAAGCGCTAATACTTGCCACATTATTATCATCATAATTCAAACCATCTCTCTCTCTCTCTCTCTCACAAAATTATGTAGTACGGTGCAAGCTTGTATGATCCGAATCGCAGTAGCTTCGTGAACATCCAAAGTTCGATGAAAAGTCCTCCAGTCTTTATTTGCCAATATACCGAAAGTACATTCGACATATCTTCGTGTTCTCGTCAAGCGGTAATTAAATATTCGTTTTTATCTATCTAAATGAGTTCCACCAAAGGGCCTTAATAAATGTTCGTGTAATCCAAAGCCTTCATCGCCGATCAGCAGAAATAGAACTTCTATTTCTAATCTGAGTTTTCGATCAACATTTTCCAAAAAGTTGATAATTTAAAAATTGAAGAGTCAGAGTCTTTGCCGTAGGACCCGACGCTGACATAAATGAAGCGATATTCCGATTTTGCGATTGCTAACAATACAACTGAAAAATAGTCTTTATAGTTACAAAATATTGAGCTACTATTCGCCGGTTTCTTCACTCTTATGTGTTTACCATACACCGCGCCCAAGCAATGAGGAAAATTTGCATTCTGCTTAAATCCCCTCTCAATTTAGTTAGCAAATACAACTGAAGCAATTCCCACGCTTCAGTTGTATTTGCTAAAGTGATAAATTCACTCCTTAAATTGTTCCATATACTTTCTGTAACTTCTGCCACAATATTACTTGGTGATTACCCACTTCGTAATTGTCGATATTGTCTGGTATGAGTAATGAAGATCTTTAAATGAACATCCAGAAGCCAAGTACCTGAAAAAAAAATAATTTAATTAATATTTTGTTTCAGGTAAACTTGTACTAAAGATATGGACGCAAACCAGAGATTCTTGGATGAAAGCAATAAAAAAAAAGAGCAAAAAGCATCTGGTTCCACCGACAAATCTTCAAGGTTATATATATATATCATATGCAATATCATGAGCAAATGTCATTCTTGAAAAAAGTTATTTACAAATTAACAAATTAACAAATTTATCGGTTGCTCACGAAAGTACTGATAATGTAAATGTAGGAGGCGCATCCGCAAATTTTTTACTTCTGAAGCAAGTACAGCTGTTGATCAGGAGCGTAGAGCTAAGGATAATCGGAAACCACTTTTTTAGCCTGTAGGCACAACGGCAACGAAAGTTTCCAATAAGAAATGAAGTGGATACCAAAATAGTACAATTCATAGACCATCAAATGAATGTACCTAAAGAGCAGGAGAACCTCTATACTGCATTTTTCAAGGGTATTTTGCCTACTCTTTCGTTGCTTAATGACGATCAAACGCTGGAGTTTCAAGGCGTTATAAAGTTGCTGCAAGATATTAAGGGTAAATCATCTCATCCTGTCAACCCTGCGCCGATCCAAGGCCAGAAAGGCAACTGGAACGATCAGGAATGGCGTAAAAGAACATCAGCTCCTCCTGTTAACCCTCCTCCTTCTCAACAACGTCCTGCAGTCACCAGACTTTGTAGCATCATTAGAATCAGTTTCAATTCAAGATTCTGAGTATTCATACAATCCAAATCTTTCTCAATTTTAATATTTTTCTGACTAATATGTATAGGTATGTCGTGTTAAGTTACAATATATTTTAGTTTTTATATAAATTTGTAACTTGTTTCTATATAATAATCTTACATTTTTAATAAACATATTCCTGTTTACGGTAAAATAAGGATTGAGTAAATACTCACGTTAAGCATATAGCCAGTTTCTCTTCAGGACTTATACTCTATCTCATTCTAGTGTCTTGTGGTTCAAATCTCCTTTCATTCTTGTCAGAAGCTCATTAAAAATAGACAACGACATTCGAAAATAATTGGAAAATTTCATTTCATGTATTCTTAACTGTCTTCTTAAAGTCTGGTAAGCACCCAAACGGTATTTTTGGCTCACAATTGGGTGAATCCAATATTTTCTGGTGCCTGTATTTACGCCTTCTTTGACAATACCAATACAAAATTATAAACGTATTTACGTCCATCTTGCTGAAATGCTACCTATACGCAAGATGAATCGAGAACCCAGAATATAGCCTATTTTCATAAAAAACAAAGTCTCCTGTATGTATTCGGTTTCCACCGATTCGTTAAAAACTACCAAAACGGTGAATTAACTGCAGCGTGTCAACGGCCTGTTAAAGACTATTTTTTCGCTATAACTTAAAAACCGTTTACAATGAAATTTTGAAAATTGGTGTACTGTAAAACATTAGATGGTAGATAAAATACTAAATTAAATCGCGGTCGCATCTCGGTGAACTGAAGCTCATCGTAGGAATCAGGAATAACAGTTTATGTCATACAGCAAGTATTTCTTTATCAAGTTTCTACACTTACTCTCATGGTCATCAGAAACTTGTAATTTTACTTCCACAATAAATTTTTCGTCAAGTTACATACTGAATTAATAGCGTAATTTCAGCATAATATTCCCCCTCTGTAAACAAGTGATGTGGCAATAGTATACTAACTTCCTAGATAATAAATAGCAGGCGCAAGTACATGCGATAGAATTACTCTCAAATTCGCTTACAGAACCTTTCATTTACACATGGGTGTCTAAATCAATGAGCGCTTGTGGCCAAATTCTGTTCATTAAAGGCTAACAGACTTCAACATCAATGTGCCGTACAGGTAATACAAGCGAGGACCCATAAGAAATACATGAACCATATGCGGACCGTTTCCTCTACCATTAATGATATTTTGCGAAATAGCAAATAAATAGAAAGCGTAATCCTCATAGCACCTATGATTTAAGGAACCTCGGCGTACCACCAATGCTCCAAACCTTGAAGAAGAATTAAAGTTGATGATGAAACATATTTTTATAGGGGAAAAAGGCAGATGAGGTAATGTAACATTTATTCGGTTAATTTTTCAAGTAAGTTATCAAAATATGAAAAAACAGCTTTTCAATTTTTTTGTTCGATTTTTTCTGGTGTCATTATTAAAACTTCTTATATAACATTCAAACTTTAAAAAAAATGATTAAAGGAAGTCTAATTTAAACTATAATTCTAACGCTTTTTTCATAAACACCAATGTAGTTACCCTCTAAATTGTTTCAACCTGTATAACTAACAGATATTAAGTAACAACCGATGAATACAGCAGCTTTGAAAGTCAAATGATTAAAGAAATATAAATTAATAGAAATTCGGTTTCCACTAAAAATACTGTTTGTAACAATACATAGAATTAATAACATCGAATTAAGGGATTATAGATAAAGAGAACAGTTATTCTATTAATTTTATTAGAAATAAATCAAATCATAACGTATTGGGTTTTTCACCCGATTAATCCTAATACGTTTTTATTTGAATGTATAGAGTGTCAAGTAAAAATTCGCTCTACACACGATTTTAAATTGTAATAAAAAATAGTTTGTCGATTTGAAGATTTCTATAGCTCATACTTTTAAGTATTTCCAGAACTATTTCCTAAATTTTACAAAATCTGAATCTTTTTCCTTTCTAAAAAATGTTTTATTAATATTCTGTCAACATTTTTTATAAAAAAATTGTCTAATTGTGACACACAGTTTATTATCGTTCTTATAATGAGTCAATATGTAGGGATTAAAGGATTTAATACTGTTTTGTATTGTGTTTATAAAGAGATAGAGGGTAATATTTGAAATATAATATTAGTGTTATTAAGTTGTATCTCAAAATCGATTACCTGAGAATTAAGCTATGAACGTCTTTGTGGTATTTATTATCTATATGTTTTCTGTAAGTTAATTTACTATTATTTATAAATATATTTTATTTAGATTATTTACTTTTTAACTCCAGCATGTACACACAATACGAGTATATTGATGAACGTGCATTAAATATTTACATAGATCTAACAAACTTTACATGAATATTCTCAAATATCTGTATCAGTAGTGTAAATATTCCTCGCACAATAACAAATTTTTAATTGTCGCCTGCCCTTTCACTTTTGTCTGTTCTATATTAAATATGTCAAAATGTGTCCATGCCCTCTTTCTGTAAATTTGTTATTGATTAAGACCAAATCTTAGAATACGTTATTAGAGTGATATGATCTGACAAATAAGAATTTCAAGCAAAATTGGTAAGTTATTATTTTGTTTTATTATTTATTGCACTATCTGGTTTATATAGATTTCTGAATATTTATCTTTAGGAGATACATAGATTTGTCCTTCATTATTACAATTAACAAAAATAAAACTATAACTGTAACCACTTAGTATTACTTAAGAAGAATCATTTATGATTTATTTAAGTCCTTAACTTATGACCTTTTAATCTCAAATCCATTCTCATGAATATACCTTTAATTTAATATTTATTATATATTATCAAATTATAGCAGCTAATAAATAATAATTGCCTTTCTATGCATAAAAATATCCGCTATATATTGAAAAAGAAATGCCTTTTACCCGAAGCTGTTTAAAAAAGACTTATTTCTTGAAAATAGTAGCAAAAATAATAAAAAATTGCTAAAAAAGCGATAAAAATGCTGCAACCATAATTTAATTTAAATTTTAAAGAGATATTAATTTTTTCAATCACAGACTACTTTTTTTTTTAAATAATAGTCAGCAGCTATTTAAACTTAAAGTATATAGCAACTTATGATTTTTTTCCTATTTCTTTTTCTTTCCAGGTTTGCATAGCGACCTCAAAAGTAAGTCAATATGTCTACTGTATATGTAGAAAATATATTATTCAGACAACTAAATATTACTTGCCTAATCATAGAATAATCAATCATAAGCAATATTTCAGAAAACTCCGACCTAAGGATAATCGAAGAGATTTTTCCAAGTTTTCTAATAATGTTTTCACAACCGTCGCTTATTCTTAAGAATTAGGAAAAAATCGATTTTAATATTTAATTCATATGTTACGATAATACTACAGTGACCTGAAAAATATTTTTTTAAACGTTCTGGCACTTCTGACGACCCTGATAATATTTTGTTCTTATCTGTTTTTGTCCTTTTCAAGTTCTATGATACATCTTTGTTTATAATACATAGTTTGTTTATGTAATAGTCTTTAAAACGTCTTATGTTAAAGGGGAGAACGTACATACTTAAATATCTACTTCTCTTACTACTGATCCATTAATTGCTGAGGAGTTTAACAAATTCTTTAGTTCTGTGGGGTCTAACTTGGCTAGCAAAATAAATAATTCTAATGACTACAACTTTCCTAGTATAAAGGCCAACAGTAACTTCTTTTTAAATCCTATTCTGCCTAGTGATCTTATAAAAATTATTAATTCATTGAAGTACAAAACCTCTAGCACTGTTGATAATATTTCCAATGAAATAATTAAACTAAATTATAAACCTCTCTTAAAACCTTTGACTTATTTAATAAACCAAATTTTTTCATCTGGCATTTATCCTGATATTCTTAAAAAAACGATTATTATTACCCTTTTCAAGGCTGGTAGTATGGAAGAACCGTCTAATTATAGACCAATTGCTCTTACCAGTCCAGTTAGTAAATTAATTGAAAAATGCCTAAAATTACGACTCACCCAATTTATAAATAAGTATCATTTGTTATCTAATGAGCAGTATGGCTTTAGGGATAATTGCAGTACAGATGATGGATGCACTTATAAAGGTTACCAACCACATCGTCTCTGGTTTAAACTCAGGTATGAAATGCATGGCCATTTTTATTGATTTAGCCAAAGCCTTTGACACTGTGTCCCACCATATTTTGCTGAAACGTCTAGGTGATCTGGGTATAATTGGATTACCATATCAATTATTAAAATCGTTTTTAGAAAATAGGCAACAGCAGGTAAAAATTAATGAAACAGTGAGTTCTGGACGTGCGGTGGAGCAATGTGTGCCTCAGGGTACTGTGCTTGGGCGTCTTTTATTTATACTGTACATCAATGGTCTTTTTTCAGTTGTCCCAAAAGATAGTGTGGTGTGTTTTGCCGATGACACATGCTTAATAATTGAAGATAGCAGTTGGGAGGGAGTCAAAAATAAAGCTGAGTCATTAATATCAAGGGTAAAAAATTGGTTTGATTTCAGTCTGCTAACTTTAAATATCGATAAAACAAAGTTTATGTGTTATGCCAAAAATAATTCTGGTCTGCCAGGTTATACTACATTAAGAATTCATAACTTTGATTGCCAAAATTTCGATTTTTGCCAGTGTATCACTAAAATTGATTGTGTCAATAGTGTAAAATATTTGGGAGTATTTTTTGACAACTTACTAAAATGGAATGTACATATTGATTTCATAATTGGTAAAATACGTAAATTGTTGTATAAGTTTTACATATTAAGGCATTCTTTATTAAAAAAGACAATCTTTTCATTGTATAAAACTCTAGCGGAGTCTGTACTTGGTTATGGTATAAGTGTATGGGGTGCTTCTTATAGGTCTGTTCTTGACCCTCTTGTTGTTGCTCAAAAAGCATTGATGAAAGTTTGTTTATTTAAAAATAAATTGTACCCATCAACGGATTTGTTTAGTTAGGCAGGAGTTTTTCAGCTGCATCACATTTATGTAAATTCAGTTACATTCTTTGTAATAATAAAATAGCTAAAAGTAGACCAGTATTGTCTTTGGCAACCAGGTTTCAAAGCAATCCTCTATCCTTTCCTAAAATAAATTTTACTTTTATTAAAAGATCGTTAATTTATACAGCTCCAAAAATTTACAATATGATGCCTCTTGATTTGAGAGATAAACTTTATGCCAGGATCAAGTATAGAATAAAAACTTGGATCATTCATATTAACTTTGAGCAATTGTTTGGTTAATATTAATTGTTGCTAGCTTGTAATCACTATACTGTTCAAATAATATTAGATTTTATTTTGTCTGAACTTGATATATGTTCTTTAAAATTGCATAGGGTTAAAACTTAAAATTATTCGGGAAATAATTAATTTAAGTAGGAGATATGGTATTCGTAGGCTGCGATGTTGTGAGATATTTTACTATTCTAATACAATGTAAATCATATTTTAAATAATCTAGTAATTCATCAGTGTCATTGCTTAGGGGCATATCTGAAAGATAAATATCTAAATGAATAGTATACATATTTTCTGTTAAAATGACATACCTACCTAAATTCCTGTTTACGCCATAAATATAAATAACGAATAAGACCACATCTAGTACATTCAATCATTGTATTTTTTTTAATATTTGTACTTTTATCATAATCTGTAAAAACGTAATTAATGCAATTGCAGGTTCAAAACTCATCTGTTTTATGAAATAGTTCCTTTATTAATTCCTAAATAAAAATAGAACTATCTTGTATATTTATTTTATAATAATTGGTTTTTTAATAACTTTATGAACCTTACTTTTAACATTATTACCATCTATATCTACTTCTAGGTGATGTCGGAAGATCACCCAAATGTAAGCCCTGAAGATGAAGAGTTTTCCGAGAGCGGGGTTCTTATGGATTTTCTAACAGCTCTAGAAAGACAAAGCGGCTTAGTATCATTAGAGCCCAACTATGTAGTATATGGGATAAATTGCCCTGATTTTAATCAATGTACGGTTAATCCAAGTGGAGATTTAATATGGGAAGTCAGGTATGATAATATTTGAGTAGGTTCTTAAGTAGGTAAGTTTTACTGTAGTAAGATTCTACCACTACTTAAAGCTATCATAACTAAGTTGGTAGTTGTAGTTGGCCATCATAACTGACTCCTCTTAGATTGAGAAGTCTGGACTCTAGAGTTATCAATAAACCTTGATAAGCACACGTGGATATTTCAACGAAATAGACACTATTGTTTAAAAGTATTTAACAGTTTTAAGAATAATATATATTTGTAAACTTTAGCCGAAGACGCCAAATGCATAAGGTTTGTCTGACAGATAAATCTGAAGCAGATTGTGCATATTGATAAATAATAACACACATTTTATATGATATTGATCATTGAAAAGATAGCTAATTAGGCATGCCTTTCGTAGCCTGACCTTAAACAGAAGAAATAAAAAATGCTGTCCCAATAATCTAATGAAAGGAAATATTTATAAAGTATCTGACCTCCTGCCCTCTACTACATATTATCAACAAATCCAAGCCCTTAAAAGGATAACTGATCTCTCTGCGTGTTCGCCGATGCTCTCCATGCCACCCAAAGAGCTTCCAACTGCAAACCGCTCCAAAACTCCCTCCCTACCAACAAAACTTACGTCAGAATGCATCAGATTTACTTAACTTACTTGTTAAAAGGTCTAAGATCTAACAAACTGTCAATAAATTTAATCTGCAACCTACAGTAATGCCAAGTAAATATTTACAGATCCGTAAAGGAAATTATATTAAAAAGATTAGCTACTTGAGCTATGTTAGTCTGGGTTTTATTTTATTAAAAGATTAATTACTGTATTTTGTTTAAGAACACTTTTTTTGCAGATCGCTTTTTTATAGTTCATATATGATGCACGGGCAAGAGGATGAGGATGCGCAAAAAGTAACAATCGATGGATGCTTAAAATATAACCCCACAGATTCTACTGCCTATAACCAGTGCATGCAACAAGTTAGAAGAAGCATGAGAATAGATATGGCAGTCAAGTTTGATTCAATTTTTAGGAGTCTACTTGAAGCAAACTGTAGTTTAAGTAGTGAAAATTGTTACGATGGTAATTAAACTAATTTGTGAAGTAAATTTTAATTGTTAAAATGCGTTTAACTGCATATTGACGGATATATGTAAAAAAACTAAGCTTCCGTTCGGAAGGTATCAATTAAAAACAATCGAAAGTAGTTAACTAATTTATTTACACACTTAAACTACGAAAGCACGACCACTCACAACTACTGGAAATATTTATTTTCTAGACTACCCTAGACTACCCTTTAAACTTTTTAAATGATTTTGCAACGTTCTTAGAGTTAGTGATTTTTGGACGGATGGACGCCATAACTACTAAAAAATTAATTACTTTTTTAACAATAAACTGATAGATAACTCCAGTAGGCAGCTACTCCAAAAATACAACCTTTTTAATCCATCTTTTGAACAATCCTTATTAATATTTGTTTTGTATGTAGTGAATGTATGAATTATGTATTATTATAGTGAATTATACGGCTAAAATACCCATTTGGAAAGATTTACAAGCACTTAATTTATAAACGGTACATAGTTTACTGTGAAGATGTCATTTTAGCCCTAAATAACACGCGCGCCCTGAATTTCTAGCGGATTTCGAAAAAAATAATAATAAGTAATTTTTTTTTATTGGTTACGTAAGAAATCCGCTGTCGTTGTTTCTGGTTGGCCTGAAGCAAGAGGAAGAACGGATGGACCTAACCTAAAACTTTAATATTTCAATTGTTATTGTTTTCAGTTTTTTGCGCGTATGCAGCACGTTTTTTTACAAACTTTAATAAACAAAAACTTTAACTTTTACAAAAAAATTCATAAGCTCTTCGAAAAATATAAAGTCAGAACGTAATGTTAACATTTTCATTGCTGCTGCTGCTATATAAATCCTAAAAAATAAAACTTTATAAAATTTACCATTGTATTCAAACTGGTTAGTCTCCTGTGTAAAGAAAGGCTATAAAGTAGGATATAGAAACCATAAAGGAAATTATTTACAAAAAGTAAACCCAGTATTTTAAACTTTAAATATGTAAAATTTATTATAATCCTTTTCACTGCTATCTTCCGCCACTTCCATTGAGGAGTGTTGGAGCAAAACCGAATAAATCCGCTTTTGATTCAAACCGAAATCCAGAAAATTTAATTAACGTAATAAGAGATGGCACCAGGGTTGTATAACTTAGAATAAAAAAAGGTAATGACCTTTTACGGCTGTTGGCGGCATATTTTGTCTGTTAACGGGATAAAACAGTATAGTTTTAGCAGTAGTCAGTAGTGCTCATCTGATTAGTCTTGTCCCGGCGTGCCGTTTGCCGCAGTTTCGCGTAATTTTCGCGGGATATAATTTACATTCCATTGTTTTTGCTGTTATATAAGCACGTGTTATTTTGATTTGGCCGATACCGAAAGGAGAATAATATGGATGAAGATATAATAGGTGAAACAGTAGCCGTATGTGATGCCAATGAAGGTAGCCGAATAAGAAAAAAGGTTGAGAAAAAGCAGAGAGGAAAACCTGGAAGGTAAGATTTACTTTTTAAAGGTGTTACTTAGGGTATGAAAAAAGGGGGTAATTTGTTTAATTTAAGAACGTGTGGCATGTCATTTTAATCCTTGTGTAACCAAGTAAATAAAATTGTTTTCTTTCTGTTTTAAAATTTAATTTAAAAAAATAAAATAATCGTGGGGATGCGCTAGATTTTTTATGATTTTTTTATTGTAAGATATTTTCTAGGTCAATTGGTACCTGAGTACCCAGTTGGTTACACAAAGGTTAAAGGATTTTTTTTATACAAAAATACATTTTTAGTTTTTTAAAGAGGCGAGGCGCTTAAGATTTTTTTCTGTTGTTACAGATACCAGGATCCAGATCCAGACTTAAATGGTTTTAAGCGACCCTGCTCACATAATAACAAAACTTATCAATGCGAACAAGTAAAAATATCTGATATTAAAGTGACTAGAAGGAAGCTGTATGAAGTTCCAGATAAAAACGTACAAGATATAAAACTTGGTCATATGATTAGTGTTTGCGGTACCGTAAGGAAGAGATCTGTAAAAGAAAATCCTCGACAAAGAGCAAGAGCGGCGAATTTCTTTATGAAAATTAAGAAAAATCGATCAACAGAAGTAGTTAAGGTTTGTAGGAGTTTCTTCATGGCTGCACTAGCAGTGAAAAATCACAGATTGTTTACCATTTGTAAGACTGTTGGTTTCGGAGATATTCCCAAAGAACGTCGTGGTGGGGATCATGTTTCAAAAAAAAGTTTGTCCAAACGGGATAAAGTTCAAGTGTTTATCGGAAAATTAAGAGCTTCTGAAAGTCATTACAATCAAAGCAAATCTAGAAGGATTTATTTACCGGCCAATCTCAGTGTTAAAAAATTACGCCAAATTTATAATGAACAGGCTGAAAATCAGTGTAAAGTTAGCTACGCAATGTTTAGAAAGATTTTTGTTACAAAATTAAACATTGGATTTTCATCTCCAGCTTCAGATACCTGTTCTCAGTGCACGCATCTAAAATATCGCATTAAATCGGAGAAAGACGCACAGAAAAAAGTAGAGTATATGACTGAATATAGAGTTCATAAGAAAAGAAGCCAAGCTTTTTATACCCATTGTAAAGAAGAGCCAGAAAATTCTTTGACATTTTGCTTTGATGTCTGATGCATTTTATTCACACCAAATAAGTATGTATTCATTCTGCTGTGTTTCCATGAACTCAAAAAATCCTACTTTTTATATATGGACGGAAGATCAATCTGGGAGAGGTGCTACCGAAATCGGATCTGCGTTGTTGCACTACCTAACAGCTTTGGACCTGACTGGCATAACTCAGATAAGATTGTTCTGCGACGGATGTGGGGGCCAAAACAAAAATTCCCACATCATTCATATGTTAATGTTTTGGCTCTTAAAGTACTCTCCTGATAATATTATTGAAATTATCATTACCTACCCTGTAAGAGGATATAGTTTTTTACCAGCGGACAGAGTGTAACAAGACTCTAACCATTGGTTCTAAAGAAGAATATGTTGGATACTATTCTGAAGTTGGAAATGTTAAGGTCTTAGGATCAGAGTGGAAATTTTTCAATATCAAGGAATTAAAAGATTATCTTAATGAAGTTGCAGGAATATCGGATTTAAAACGAATTCGTTTACAAAAAAATCACATTAAAAAAACTGGAGAAATCAAGATATCAATCGCATGCTTCCAACATTACCTATTCGAAGCCCAATCAGAAGTTAAAAAATATCTCTATAAAAGAGGAAAAAATTTAAAGAACTTTTCGTTGTCAGAGGTCCCGCTTATTTGTCCGCAATACCATTCCTCAAAAAAAAATTCAGAGTGTAAAACAACTGACAATTTGGAAAAGAGTGGGCAAGTAAAGAAAAATTTGAATGGTACAAAAAACTGCTGTGTAAAGACCAAGGTGAAAATAATGAGAAAATTTCTCAGAAAGAGGATAATATTAGCAATGATTGCGACTGCTTGGAGGAAGAATACGCACTTTATATTTAGGTTTTAGTTAATGACTGTGTTGTTAAAAGAATTTTTTTTTGGTATTTTTATTTTTTTCTTTTATTTTTTCTTAATATATTGGATTAAATATTTTAATAAATAAAGCTCTCTTGTTTAAAACAATGTTTTTATTGCTGCCTGGTAATAAAATTTTGGACAAAATCAAATAAATCCAATACTAAATCCAATACTTTTGAGCAAAACCGAATAAATCCATTTTTGGTTTTGTTATATTTCAAAAAATAATAATTTTTTAAAATTGTATTTAAGTAGAATGTATTATTAACGACGTCTCCAATAATATGTTCTACCAAAAAAAAAAAGAAAAAGATAATGCTTTTTGCGTTATTAAAAATTCGGGTTTTTCTCAAAATTATGTTTGGTGGATTTATTCGGTTTTGCTCCAACACTCCTCCATTGATTCTACATAATCCATATCAATTTCAGGTAAGCTAGTTGTAGGTTGTAGGCATTTTTCCTTCCATTGGAAGTTTTTTCTGCCTCTGTAGTAAGTTGCAGAATATTTAAAGTCTTTATATCTCTTCACTTTTTAATGCAAAACTATAAATAATAAATCCCAAAAATTCCAAGCAAAAAATGAATTATAAAAATAAAAATATAGATTAAGTAGGTTATGTTGAATTGAATATTTTTTCTTCCTTTTATTCTCTACCTTTGTTTTTCATCTTCTTCCTAAAACTCTTAACATATCAAAAAGCTCCCTCTACAGCGAAAAATGCTTAACACAGACGATCAGGCAATGTAATACCCATTCGCTAATGATGAGGTAACGTTGTTCTTACTGGGTTTTTGATTCGAAAAATTGTACACGTCTGCACGTCGTTTGTTTTAAGTGAAAATTACTACTGCTATCATCTATAGTAAAGAAATACGTTGTAAAAATAGCTGAGTTTTACAAAAGTTGCGATACAGATGCAGTACGTCGAAGTTTAGTCGAAAATAAATGTTGCAAAACCAACTAAATTTTGCACTGAAAATAACGTTGCGACTAGTGAAAATAAGAGTAATCTCAATTTAGGTGACTGCAAATTGTTACTTGGGTAATTGGGATCTATTTCGTAAACTTTGCGGATATGCCGGTAAGCTATATTCTTCCAGCAGACATTAAGCTTTGCCGGATTAATTAAACAGCGTTATAATTGCGGCATTTAAGGCCGAGATTCTACTTTTCACAAGGAGATAAAATATTATTTCACTGAGAGGTGTGGAGCATCAGAATAGTACGATGTCTAGATGTCAAATTGTTTTCGAAACTGTTCTGGTATGACCGTGCATGTATTAGGATTAAGAAGACCACCCTTGACTTGGATCTATAGTAGAGCTTTCATTTGTACATGTACTGAAGGTGGCTGCACCTTCTGAGATACTTCACTAGATCTTCTCGTCGTAAGTCTCTTTTCACAATAAGGAGATAAAAAATTGGATGCAAGCCGATAGAATTTAGCGCCTCACATGTTTAAGTATCAAAGTATTTTTGCGAATCTGTTGAACTTCCCGCTCCATGATCTTGAATTGATCAGCGATGCAATTCGAAGTCATGAAGTCTGGTTGCAGGCCGCATAAAAATAGCCTGTTTTTCTTATAGGAAATGGCTCTGTGGTGCCTACGTTGGTACGCAGTAAAGGCTTTATGACCCACATTGTTGAAAGCCACTAAAGAACCTCCTATTTTACATTTCAGACCCACAGGCAATAAGAAAAGCATAAAACTAGCAAAGCATGAAAAAGAATGGGAATATCAGTTAAATAAATAGTATCAAAATCTAATTAAAATAGAGACTAAACGAACCTTATTGCGGTATGACCATTTGTGCTCTTAAAACAAATCAAAATTTAAGATAATAGAACAATTGACACCTCGATAAGAAAAACTATTTAAGTATCTGTTTGGGTAATAACTAAAATATTAGTTATTAGAACAGTGGTTTGACTGTTCGGTCCTTAGGTCAACAACAGAATGTAAACAAATAAAATTAAAAATAACAATAATAAATTGTTAGGGTTTTTTGACATGGAAGCAAACCCTGGGGCGTATATCTGATACCAATTTTAAATCTTTTATCCCCTGATGATGGACACCACTGTGTCCGAAATATGTAGGGAATTTTAAATAACTGAACGTTTAATAACTAAGTGGAGGGAGACTGCAGTATTTTCATTTTACCTTAATCTACGACTCCACAGCAGGTATGGACTATTTCTTCATCAAAATGGTTTTAAGTCTGGATTTATTTTAGATGGATTACTTGGTCAACCCTTTTTAATGTAGCTTATGAGTTGCATAAGTATTGGGTATTTTTGGATTTCACTTTTTAAATCTTTGATTTTTTTATCTACAATTGGAATCTACAATTTAAGGGTTTATGGTCCGTTTCAACCGTAATTTTTTTACCATAACTGTACTAATGAAATCTTTTTCTATTTGTGCCCAATTTTTCTGTGTATCTGTTAGAGCTTTCGATAAATAGTATACCGGTAAGTTATTCTGAAGCAAAACTGCTCCTATGGCTACTGAGGAAGAATCTACTGACAATGTTATTATTTTATTTGGATCAAAGTATTGTAAAATTGGTTTTTTTACTAATATATTTTTTAAATTTTGAAATTTATTTTCTTGTTCCTACCCCCAGTGCCATGGAACTTCTTTTTTTTAATAAGGAACGTAAATAATAAAATGTTCTGATTCTACAGACATGTTAGGTATAAATTTTGATACATAAGTTACAATGCCCAAAAACCTTTCTGTCTTTTTTATTTTCTGGCCTTTTAAAGTACTTAATTGCCGCTATTTTTTCTGAATCAGGCTCTATACCTTTTTCAGAAAAAATATGACCCATAAATTTAACTTTTTCTACCCCAAACTCACATTTTGTTTATTAAGTTTTAAATTTATAGATTTTGCCCTTTCTAATACTTCACATAATCTTAGGTCATGTTCCTCTTTATTATTTCCCCAGATTAAAAAATCATCGATTTATGAAACTACCCCTTCTATATCTTTAAATTTACTTTTGATGATTTTTTGAAAAACTTCTTAGGCTGGTATTATATCATAAGGCATTCTTAGAAATCTATATTTTACCCCAAATGGTGTATTAAAAGTACATTTTAATGAGTTTTCGTGATCTAATTTTATCTGCCAAAAGGCTTGACTAGCATCATGTTTAGAAAAGTATTTAGCATTATTCAATTTTGTGGTTATCTCGTAAAGAGTGGGTAAAGGAACAAACTCTCTAATTATTGCTTTATTTAGATGTTGTAGGTCCATACAGATTCACCATTGGGTTTATGTACTATAACTAGGCTATTAACAACACTTTTTCGCTCTGCATGCTACCCACAAACTTTAATAGATTTAACTTTTCACATTCTGCTTTTTCTAGGATTGGAGGGGAGGAGTTATTATTGACAATATAAAATGTTATGTTATTAGTGAAGTTCTTGTATGCACATAGCAAAGAACATTTTCCCAACATGTCGATTTTAGACCCTGTATAAGTTGTGATTTTTGAATTTGACGGTAGTAAGTTATTGGGATGTATCCCCAAATTGGCCAAAAATTTAGCAGGTAATGCAGTTATTTCACATATGTTTGCACCAGTGTCTAATTTAAAGTTAATATTTATGTTATTTTGTACCTTTAGAATCACATTCCAATTAGAACTTTTACCTTGATTCATAGACATTATATAATCGATGTAAAATTGGTCAGAGTCTTCAGAACATATCGATCCTGAGTCCGACTGTACATTTACTTGATTTATATTTAATTTACAGCATTTGGCAAAATGATTTGATTTACCGCAGTTACGACATGTGCGCCCAAACGCAGGACATTGATTAAGTCCATGTTTTGTAGCACAATTACGGCATAAAAATAATGTCCATTCTTGCTGCCATGTCCTAGTTTGCGATTTCGTGTGTGGCCATACAATTTATATCGGAGGTGATGTTTTCAAGTTGGCTTTTTTTCCTTTTTTCGAAATTTTACAGATAGAGATTGCTTTATCTAGATCCAAATTTTTGATTTGCAACAGTCTATCTTTGACAGTCATATCTCTTATTCCCAAGATTACTCTGTCTCTTATTAAACTATCACAGAGGTCTTTAAACTCACACGTTGAACTTAGCTATCGCAAATGAGCAACATATTCATCAATCGTCTCTTCATCTAATTGATTTCTGAGGAAAAACATGTGTCGCTCATATGTGATATTTTTTTCTGGCTTGAAATATTCATCAAATTTTTGCATTATTGTGTCGTAGGACATTTTTGTTATTTCATCTTCTTCGAATTTGAAATTGTTGCACACGCGAAGGGCCCTGTCACCTATGGAACTCAACAAAATTGAAGCCTTACATTCTGACGATTTTTTAACTATTTCAGTAGCCTTCAGATACAATTCAAACTTTTGCTTAAAAAAGCGCCAATTTTCATCTATTGCCGCTGTCCATTCCGTTGGTGATGGAGGTGAAATTCCAGTAGCCATCTTAAGTGGCAGCACAACTTTAAGAATTAGTACCAATAATATGTATTATGTAAAAATAATATGTACCACACTAATGTATACCTAAATGTGAGGTACAATTACTCCCGAGTACTATCGATGTAATTATTTTGAGGTATCGTTAATTTACACGGTTAGCACCTGTTCGCAGCGCCACCAGTGCATGTCTAAATTTAACTGTCTTTATTTTCTAGGCTTATAAGATATTTACAGCCAAGTAGAAATTAGATGTATAGTCCTGAACTGAGATGCGCATATTATGACACTTACAAAATGAACTGCCTAGATTACTTGCGAATGTTTCATTAATTATTAGAAACCGAATGTGGTTTCAACAGGATAAAGCTCCTGCGTATTTTTCTCGAAACGTCACTGAAGATTTGAATGTCAAATTTGAAGAAAAATAGATTGGAAGGAATGGACCTATTAATTGGCCAACCAGGTAGCCTGACTTAACAAAATTAGAATTTTTTCTTATGGGGTTGTATAAAAGAAGTTGTTTATAGAAAACCACCTGCAATGGCAGTAGACATGGAGCAGAGAATACAAGATGCGTTTGCTCATGTAACTCCACAAATGTTACATGAAGTAAAGAGAAGTTTTTAGGAAATTTAATAATTTAATATGTCTACATAATAAAAAAATTTTATTTATTAATTCTTCATTAAATGTATAAAAAATAAACAGAGTATTTTATTTGAAACAAGCGAGAAATAAAGCTTGGAATTTCGAAAATTTGAACGATAACTACCAATACCCTGTATATGACAGAAAGAAACTATTTTTAAGTCCGCTCTCCATTCTTCTAGAATCGGAATTTAATCTAATATTGACATTAAATTAACATTTCTGATGTCAAGATGAATTTAAATGATGTAGTGATTTTTTAATTTTTTTTGTAAAAAAATTATTGCAGTCATGACAAAGTAGTCATACTTAGCCTATATACTAAGTAGCCTAAGGTAGTCCCAAAAATTATTTCAAAAGAATGAATTCCATTTAAAAAAAATTCAGCTAATATCGCCACATCTTCTTGAAGCACCCTGTATATTTCAAAATATTTTCCAGATATGCGCTATCACGTTCAAAAAATTTATACGAGGTTAGAAAATGATAACCCTTTTTTTTAGGCTTTATGGAAGACCGGCGCACTGTTGCAGGTGTTGCCTGTAAACATGTCTGGATAAATAGCAGCAATGTTTTAAAGGAATTTTTTAAATAAATCTCATCTTGTATGATTACCTTAATTGGCCTTCAAGAAACGCTTCGCTGCGCTACGCCACGAGTGAATCGATAGCTAAACCCAATTTTACGATATTATTTTATCGCTATGATGGCTTGCGAAAACACTTAAAATGTTTACTTTCATTTTTAAGTCATTTAAGCTTGTAGATATATTTAAAGGACATTAGTTTAATACTTTTACATTAACTTAGTTATTCTTATTTCGTGAAATAATGAGTGGACAGACTGTTAAAGTGCCAAAATGTTACCAAACGCGACGAATTACCCTGTCTGCTTGTCATAGGCTTCACAGGTGGGTGCTATTAAATATAAGGCAAATTAGAGTATTATAAGTAACAAGTATTTTTATGAAGATTACGTTTAACCATTGATTGTAAAATTATAAATTGATTTGTTATGAGCCAACTTTAAATTGTTAAAAAGTTTAAGAAATCTATTCAGAAAAATCTGTGACGAAATAAAAAATTAATATTAAAAAATAGAAATTATTAATGTTTTATACCAGCAAATTTTTTTTTTAAGTAGAAATATTTCTAAATAATAGTAAATAATCGCTTTTTTCTGTATTATTTATTAGTAAAAAAATCTTCACAATTACTACCCAGTCACTTAAACAATTCTACAAAGTTTCTTAATTTATTTCATTACCAAAGAAGTAGGTATAACCACTTCTTTTACTGAGTTATCTTCTTCACGTTTAACTGGTTCAATACTATCTTAGTATTCTAGAATATCTTCTTTGAATTTAAAGGGTAACTAAAATTGTTTCCGTCATCCTCCACTGAATTTATTTGAAAAATCATCTATAAAGAACCGAGGAAACTTATAAGCTAAGGATAAAAAGTGTTGAAATAAAAAGTATTAAAATTAACTTACATACAATGAGGCTTTTCGTCACAACATATAGCAAGCTATCGTGCTACTGGCAAGGTCAAAAGTTAAAATCTCAACAATAAATAAACGGGCATCTACAATAATGATAAAAAGGCTTAACTAATTAACAAATAAACAATTGGAATTAAAAAAATGTGTAGATGAATGATTAATTTGATCATTGACACATGTAGTATTATTATTTTGCATAGCTCTATTTATTTATACAATTTCAAGTAAATCCAGTTTATTGCTGTCATGTTTTTCTTTATCTGCCACCTTTATGGCAGAAATGTAAATATTTGGTGTCTAAAAGAGGATCGAAGTTATGGTTATTGCGATATATGTGTCTAGCAAAATTGGATTTAATATTTGAAGGGCAAAGATTGCGTTTTCTAGCCTTTTCGATCTCTTTACAATGTTCAGTAACGCGAGTGGAGAATTTTCTACCGGTTTGGCCGATATAAAAAACGCCACAGTTATCACTGGAGCAGTTTAATTGATAAACACCTGATTTTTGGTCGAGGGGTACTATGTCCTTCTTTAAAGATCTTTAAAGATTTTTAAGATCTTTAAACAAATTGCAAATAACAATAATTTTCCACCGAAACTTATAAATAAAATTTATTACAAACATTTAAATAAATCACTTAACAGAAATTTAGTGTATAAAGAACCTAAAGAAACTAAATATTTTTCACTGCCATTTTGGGGTCCGATATCACATAAATTAAAAAACATCTTTAGCTCTCACCTTATTAATACAAGCTTTAAAACCGTACACACTCATCCTTCTTAGTTAACCCAAAAGACATAGTACCCCTCGACCAAAAATCAGGTGTTTATCAATTAAACTGCTCCAGTGAAAACTGTGGCGTTTTTTATATCGGCCAAACCGGTAGAAAATTCTCCACTCGCGTTACTGAACATTGTAAAGAGATCGAAAAGGCTAGAAAACGCAATCTTTGCCCTTCAAATATTAAATCCAATTTTGCTAGACACATACATCTCAATAACCATAACTTCGATCCTCTTTTAGACACCAAATATTTACATTTCTGCCATAAAGGTAATAAACTGGATTTACTTGAAATTTTAGAAATAAATAGAGCGATACAAAATAATAATACTGCATATGTCAATCATCAAATTAATCATTCATCTACACATTTTTTTAATTCATTAAATTTTAATGATAATTTATAACGCCTTTTCTTTCTCTCATATTAGAGTCAAAACATTTTATTTATAAGTATCATTTCTAGTACCGCCATCTGTAGCCAACTTAACAAAGTCTAATTTTACAAATTACACGTACCATATTTTAAATAGGCGCTCTATCTTGTGAAAAGTTATATATTTCCTTTGTTCTTAGTTCTTGTTGACATAACAATTATTATCCTAGTTTTGTAATTATGTGATTTTAATGTTTATATAGACCCTGTTTAGTCCCTTCTCATGCATCTTAATGTAAGTTTTTTTTGTCTTTAACGTCCAATTGTTTATTTGTTAATTAATTAAGCCTTTTTATCATTATTGTAGATGCCCTTTTATTTATTGTTGACATTTTAACTTTTGACCTCGCCAGTAGCACGATAGCTTGTTATATGTTGTGACGAAAACCCTCATTGTATGTAAGTTAATTTTAATACCTTTTATTTCAACACTTTTTATCCTTAGCTTATAAGTTTACTCGGTTCTTTATAGATCCCTGATGATGGACATCTTATATGTCCGAAACACGTAGGATAGATGATTTTTCAAATAAATTTAGTGGAGGATGACAGAAACAATTTTAGTTACCCTTTGACTTATTAACTCCACTGCAAGTATGGACTACTTCTTCAACTTCTTTGAATTTTTCGGTTTCCATTTAATATTATAGAAGACGTCGACCACCGAGCTTTTTTTTTCTTAAAAATAGATAGATTACCTATACAGGGTGTCCTATTTGCTATGTGTGATTATTGCTATTTCCGAAACTGTAGGAGGTACGAGGGCGACTAAATTAGAAAAAGGTTGGCAATTTTGATGCTTTTTGTAAATCCTTTTTCAGCGTTGCAAAATGTTTATTAGTTCGTAAATTGCAGAGTGATTTATAAAAAACACCAAATTTTATTTTAATTATTATTTCCAAAACTATTGATTTTAGAAACTTACCTTTTAATTACAAAGTTTTGTATCTTTTTGTGCTCTACAAAACTTAATTTTTTTATGACATTTGGTATTTTGCCAACGGCTATCAAACTTTTTTTTAAAGTATGGACCTGCGTTTTTTATAACTTATTTTAAAAGCATTTTTTATTCTTTTTAACATGATGTGTGTTATTTATACATTTCCCAACGTTTCGATGTATTAATAACCATCATCAAAAATTTTTGCAGACCTGATTTTTTTTTTAATTGTAAATTAATTACTTATTAATTCAGTAAAAAGTTCATCTTTTGGGTGTTATTTATAAAAGCTAAAAAAATACGAAAGTGATAATATTAATAATAATTCTATTTTAGACTGAAAATGACATGGTTTTTTAAATTCAAAAGTGTACAATTTGTTTGGCTGTCTTAATTTATTTATTCAATTATAATCTACTGAATAACATTAATGCTGCTAAATGTTAAATATCGATAATAAAAGGAAGTATTTAAAAAAATAAATATTACCACAATGATCTGTCCAACTTTATCATAAATTAATTTTTAATAAGCAATATAATAATGAACAAAAATAAATCTAGAACATATTTAAAATAAAACAGGCTATTAAATAATATGTATATAATTATAAAATAAATTATTATCTAAATCTTCGAAATGACCACTATTATTTTGTAGGTAAGCATTTTCTCCTATTGGTTACAATTTTTCTTTGAATGTTCCTTTTTGTGTGAATTTTGAATGAACATTTGCCCCAAGAAATGTTATTGCACGTTTCTGTTATTTTTAATTTTAGGTCCTCTAAGTTTGGAGGCCTAGTTTGATAAACATGGTCCTTAATAATAAAACCCCATATGGGAAAATCCATGGGTGTTATATCAGGCGATCTTGCGGCCCAATATATAGGACCGAACCAAATGTGTGGTTTAAAACCGTTCAGAAATCTTGTACAACTATTTTAGTAATTCGAACAATATTAACATGAATAGAAACTGACGCGAAAGCTTGATGGCTTCAGTCAAAAATACTATTTTTGTTTGTTAACCTTGACAACCCACAGTGTTCCACGTTGGCTGTGACAGTAGTCACTATTAGTTAGTGAATGGATAATATCAATAAGTATCATAATTTAAAACTAAATTTTTTAACATATTTAGATAAGGATTCTTCGGATTTAACACAAATAATCTTTAGTTTATTAAGCTTAAGCTTTTAATTAATTAAATTTTAAATCATGAGGAAAATAATAAACATTTAAAAGTATTTAAGTTTTCAGCTATTAAAAAAAGTTAGATCCACACTAAGAAAAAATTCCTGATGATGGTTATTAATATGTTGAAACGTTGGGATACATATAAATGAGATACACAATTTTAAAGTGAATAAAAAATGCTTTCAAAATAAGTTATAAAAAATGCATGTCCCTATTTAAGAAAAAGAAGTTGATAGCTGTTACCAAGATACCAAACGTCATAAAAAATTAAAGGTGAAGTTTTTTAGAGCACAAAAAAACTTTGTAATTAAAATTAAGTTCCTAAAATCAATAGCTTTGGAAATAATAATAAAATTAAAATTTGGCATTTTTTATAAATCACCCTGTAATTCACGAACTAATAAACGTTTTGGAATGTTATAAAAGGATTTATAATAAGCATCAAAATTGGCAAGTTTTTTTCTCATTTAGTCGCCCTCGGATCTCCTATAGTTGCGGAAATAGAAATAGTGACACATAGCAAATAGGATACCCTGGAATACTTGACAACTAAGGTTCGAAATAACCCTATATTTGAAACACTGATTTTAGAAGTATATAAGTTGTCCTTAACCAAATTTACTCTGTATTTTATATAAGGCAGTTTTGACATTGCAAAGTTATACATTGACTTATAAATGTTATGAGCCAACTTTAAATTGTCAGAAACTTTAATTAAACTATTCCGAAAAATATGTGATAAAATATAAAATTTAACAGGTGGACATTATATACATACAAAAATACATAAATTATGATTTTTTAAACAAGCAAAATTTTTATTGAATAAAAACATTTCTTAATAATGGCTTTTTAGTAAAAAAAACCTTCACAATTATTTTCGCACTTTACTTTCTTCAAAATCCTATAAGCAAAATACTCAGACATAACCAATACTACCAAGTTTCTTAATTAATACAATTATTCGTATATTAAAAAGACGAAACGAAATTTGTAGTTCAATACAATCTAAGTACTCTAGAATATCTTTGCATTTTTCGGTTTCCATTAAATATTATAGTTGACTATTGAACTTTTTTTTCTTAAATAAATCTTGATATCGAGTGCTGAAAAGAAATCACAGAAATTTGGTTGTAATTTTTTTCTTAAAAACAGCTAAATTACCTTCTCTACGGATATTGAATTAGGATTTCTTGGTAAACCATTAATTGTACAGAATAATTTATAAAACAAAAAATGAAAATAATTAAATTCTTTATAATTAATCCTGTGGCAGCGAAAACAAATTATTTTGCTGATTTTGGCGCCCTCTAATTTTCACACCCAACTTTTCATTTCGAAAAGGCAAATTGTAGAAAATTTAATTATTTTTGTTTTTTATTTTATATATTTTTGGTAGACAAATACACAGCTTTATTTTAAGCGTTCCTTTTATGCCCCTAATGACTAACAAAAGATAAGAACGATCCATCGATTTTTTACTTTACAAACTTTAAGACTTTTAGTAGATGGACATTAAATCAATGAACATTACACTGAATGGACCTCACATGAGAGTGCAAAGGTGTAAAAAAAGGTCAGCAATTACTAATCTTTTAAATTACCAATATTTGCTAATGTCTGGCAAAAAACTTAATAAATTACGTGCACTTGATAGGTTTGATGAGGCAATGTGTTTTAAATGCTTCTCATCGTGCTCATCCTTCTTTTAATCTATTTTTGTTGTCTATTTTTTAGGAATCTGTGATATTTGAACATCAGTGAATGACTAAGTTGTAATTATGTGCTATCTCAGAACACTCAATGGCCGTGAGAGCTGTGACTTGTTATTTATGTATAAATTTTTAATTGCCAGCAGATTCTTCTATTTTGTTTAACTTAACTTAAGTTTAACTTTAATACAGTTCAGAGGACTCAAAAGAGTAAAACTTTGAATAACGACTTTCAAAATACAATTTAAGGTCCAAATTTCTATTAAAAGAGTCCTCAGTTTTATAATTCAAATATTCAATGTAAAGATTTCTTCTTTTCTTCTTTCTTCATATTTCTACCATAGAGAAGTAGTAAAATAAAAAAAAAAAAAAAACAAAAAATATAATAAACAAATTATGCTTAATGAAAACTTCATGGTTAACAATTGTTTTGTAGCGTTGTTTTAATTTTAGTCCTCATTTGACCGATGAAGAAAATAAACAAGTATTTGGAAAATGTAATCACGTGAACGGGCATGGCCATAATTATATAGGTAAGTTGAAATAATACATTTTTAATATCCTAAGCATTCTGTATTTCTGCGACAGCTAGTATTTTTCTACTTTATAAGAAAGCATTTATGGTTTGCTATCAGTTTAAAAATATATATTATTATCTTTATGTAAAATAATCATATTCCTTACAAAATTCCTATGCAAATATTGTTTTTTTAGTACTTAATCGATGCAAAAATGGTAAATTCTTACCTACTTAAAAAAATCAGCTGACGGGGTTGAAAGTTACCAATACTCCTTTTACTTATAAAGAAGATAGTACTACCAGCATTTTTTGAATCTTTACTTTAACCTTTACAGATCCCTTTTTTAAATTGAAATTTTATTTTCACACCACTTTTACTGATATAATTGTTGTATGTTGGTCAGATATGTCCAAATTTTATTTAATGTTATTTTTTCGTAGTCAAAGTTACCCTGTTTGGAGAAATTGATCCAAGAACTGGAATGTTAATGAATTTGACAGTCCTAAAAGACTACATGGAAGAAGCCATTATGAAACCGTTGGATCATAAAAACATCGACAAGGATGTTGATTATTTCAAGGATAAACCGAGCACAACGGAAAATGTAGCAGTGTACGTCTGGACCAGAATGAAAGAAGTTATGGACCATCCAGAATGGCTCTACGAAGTCGAAATATATGAAACTGAAAATAATATTGTACGTTATAGGGGCGACTAAATGTCAATGTATTATTTTCAATGTCACTTATATGATAAAGATAAATTCGTCTTTCAGAGAAAGTTACAAACTTAATATGTTTTGTAAGATGGTTTTGTATTGTTACTAAGAAATTTAAAAATAAATAATTATTATTAATATTAATTCCCTGAATCTTGATTTCGACCACTCTGAATGTGACGTTGACCTTTAGCCACATATTTTATCAACAGATACTTAAGAATAAAAAAAAACGATTTAAGGAATATTTTTGTGGGTAATTTTTGAATCAAATGTGTCTTTATATAACTTCAAGATTTTCTTCTTCGATATCTTCGCGAAAAAGTTCGACTTCGCAGAAGGGTAATTTGTCAAAAAACACATTGAATAGAAGAACTTTTATGGTATCAAAATGCTATGCAATAACCAAAATTAAAATGTTTATTGTCCAACACCTCTCTTTGTAAGTTTTGATATGGCGGTTGCTCGTATGCTTCGTCAATTTGACTTTTTTATTGGTGAAATCTGACTTTTCCGCTGTAGAGGTCTATTTATCATCAATCAATCAATTCGTCCAATTTGCCCAACCGGTACTCTTTGGTACTATTTCCTTGACTGCCATGAAAAATTTACGATAAGGAATAGATGCATTTAATGCACAAACTTCTTATATAGTCAGATAGGCCAGATGTTCGGGCATTTCGAAGATGCGCAGAAGGCTTTTCTTTTTCTTCAGTAGACTTCTAGCCTAGAATTGTATACTCCATTCGGCTCACCTTCTGATCCACGTAATCTAGTTTTTTTTTAAGATAGTTTGTTAAACACTTTTACTTTTGTTACACGTTATAGCCACAGCTCTTCTCCTTCACAACACTTCAGCTCGAAGGATAAAATATAAAATTACTTACTATCTTAGACCATTGAAAGGCTAGAATTAGCATTGCCGTGAAACTGTGGGCAGTTTGTTTGCTTGCAACATCTCTGATGCAATGATGCCAAATGCTTATGTAGAACTGGCAAAAGAACACACTTTACATTATCATAAAAATTTGTCACTTATTTTGATAGGCGCAAAATAATACTATTCCTCTTTAATAAAATATGAAGCATTTTTTCATAAAATATGATAAGATATTTCTCTAAAAAAGTCAACACTCAAAGTTAAATGAATGTAGATAACGTGCCTATATTAGAAAAAGGGCTATTAATAGATTATGCTGTAAATTATAAACCATATTACCGTTTATGAAGTCTATGCGTTTTTTATCGTACTTCATTAGAGTTAAGGTACTTATGTAATGAAAAGCATTTTTACCGGTATAATTATTATACATTTCTTTTAATTTATTATTCTACGCTTATGACGACGATTGACCCTTGATATGGTGTGATGAGAATATCGGTATTTATTTGTGAAAGGATCGGCCTAAATCGCCTTTTTTCCATGGTGCGGCACAAGTTTTTAGTATCGTAGCAATTCACAAATACACTGAAATGACTCAACCTTTTTCCCTTTTTAAACCAAAAACTAAAGAAAGAACACAGAACTTCAAAAATGCCGAATGTAAACAGAAAGCCGTTTGTCAAAATAATATTTATTTCGCAACATGACAAGATTAGTTTTGCCTGCCATGTTGCCATTTCAAATTTTTTAAAAGCGGTTTAAGGTATAAGAATGTTTTTTTCAGCTTTGAAGTTGTTTTTTTTGCGCTTAGAATAACATATATCTATTTCTACTTTTTATTTTCATTTAATTCAATTAATTCAAAATCTAACATCAATAAGTTAAATTAGTATTATTATATGTGTTTATGTATAGCTGAAAATTTCCTCTTTTGAAAATGCGTGTAAGCTTGACAACAAAGCATCGATGAATATGTCAATTCTACCCTTTCAATGTTCTAAGCCTACTATTTTAATGAATTCGTCGTACTTTACAAAAACTGAGCTTTGTTTTCTTTTTTTTAGCTTATGCCGTAGTTGTTTTGCCTTAGCATTTTTGGCATTACGAGATGATTTGAACTGAATGTCACTGAATTGGTTGAATATAATATTTTATCTCTGTGATACTTATTCATCAACAATTTTGCAATAACATTTGATATAGTTTTGACAATATAATCTTTATAGTTCTCACTATTTTGCTTGTTCATATTGAACGTCTTTCAAAATATCTTGCCAATTTGGGAACATCCTGTTCGTTACCCATTTCTTGTAAAAAAACATGAACTACCGCCAAACATAATCCTGAATTGATACAGTATTTTTTGGAATGGCTTTTCTTATCTTCTGCTTTATTTTAAGAAAACGAGACATTTTTGTTGCATTGTTTAGAAAAAAAATCGTTCTATCTCAAAATCCGTTGCTCTAGGGCTTTTTTACGCTTTAATACTAGCCTGGAACTCGTAACATACTCAATAGTAGCAACTCTGTCGTCACAACTGGACGAACCACTGGCCACAGATTTATTTCATGCCAGCATTTCAAGGATCCACAATCAGTTTAAGTGATTCCCTTTAAGAGGAACTCTACGTTAATGTTTTAGAGCAGGGTTTTTTAGAATTTCTCTTTTCTGGTTATTAGGGCGGAAATTCAAGAAAACGTCACAGGTACAATGAGGCTATCTTTCTTTAATCATATTTCTTTTCCCTTATAAAAGGGAAAACAGTAGCCAGAAACCGATATGCTTGGAACAGACCGATTTCTCCCAAGGATTGCGTGAGGAAATAACGATAATAACTACTATAAACAAGAATTTATATATACATACCGTAAAACGGGGCTACTTGATACACTTTTTCAAATTTTGATTCCAACCAGGCTTCTACAAAGCTACGTTCATAGAAACTAAAATTATTTTAGATTACTTTGGGGTAAGTGGGCTAAGGTAGTTAATTTAATGAAAAAAACGTATGGCAAAAAGTATTTTTAATTATGTTTTTAAAAAATACATAGGG
Organism: Anthonomus grandis grandis; assembly: GCF_022605725.1. Taxonomy (NCBI): domain Eukaryota; kingdom Metazoa; phylum Arthropoda; class Insecta; order Coleoptera; family Curculionidae; genus Anthonomus; species Anthonomus grandis. The sequence goes on along the minus strand of NC_065547.1, from coordinate 36,654,237 downwards.
TATGCAAAAATAACAACAAATTCAGAAATAAACTTTTTTTTTTAAATAAGTCAATAGGAACTTACTACCTGAATACAAAAATAATGAAGGTAAAATAAAGTGAAACATTTACAACGACTGTAAATAAGGTCTTTAAATTTTATTTGTCCTCTTCTTAAAACTTTTAATTCTAAAAGCCGTTTTTTGATTTCAGTTTTTTCGAAAATGCTGATGTCTTCAACGCTTGGAAAAGTGTAGGCACCTTGAATCTTGTTGCTCATTCTTAAAAAAACTACACAGGTAAGTGTGGTTTTCCTCGCAGGTTATTATTTTCACTTGTTGTATATTGTTTATTTGTCCCAGTTTCAGTTTTTATATTGACGTAAATGTAATCACCTGGACTAAAACGTCTCATTTCGGCGGAACTATCTTCAATAATCGTAGGGCTTTCTATTGTAACTAAATCAGAATATGTTTCATTGTCTAAATCCACATCGCTATCAACTGTAATTTTTTCCTCACTGATGTCGAAGATGGTGGTGAATGAGTTGCCTTTTTTTTGTTCTTTTTTTGGTTACTGAGTCAAATCTTAACTGGTCCGCGAGATCTTCTTGCCTAATACTTTTACCAGCTTCCACGAATAACTTCTTTTTTCTGCCAACAGAAGTTGGAGTTTTAAACCTAGATTTTTCGAAAATTGTTTTTAGTGAATTGGCAATTACTCTACTCTGTTGCAAATTCTGTTACTCTGTTTTAGGCAACTTATTTTATATCTATCTAATGGCCATATCCTAGTCGCTTTGAAGCCTGACTTAATATGTTGTTCATTAGTGGTGAAACCTTTCGTTAATGCTTGTTTTAAAAGACGGGGAAAAACTTCTTTTCTAATGGTTCCCTTATTATGTTTTTTCCACTCTTGAAGAACCTTCCTCCATCCTGCCTTTATTGGTCGAAAAACGCTGACATCCAGTGGCTGTGTGAATTGAGTGCTGTTGGGTGGTAGAAGGATAAAGCGAATATTGTTTTTATCACATTCTGTAATAACAAAAGACGAGAGATGGCTAGCCAGATTATCACCAATAATAACTTCAGGGCGAGGTGGTAAAGCTTTAAAATATGGCAACACTATTTAGTAAACCAATTTTCAAAAATAGTGCCGTCGAACCACCCAGATGGCAAACGATTATAGCTGGCAATAGGTGGTCCGTTTTCCATTCAAGTACTCCATAGGTGATCAGATTTGTAGACTATGTAGACGGGAAGCATAGAACCTGAAGCTGGATAGGAAAACATCACTGAAGTTGCTGCTTTTGATGTGTCCATTACCTTCTCAGCTCTCTTAGACGTCCTGCGAATCACTACTTTTTCCACGGCTAGAGTAGTCCGTAAAGTTGGTCTCGTCATAGTTGACGATTGCGTCAGATAGAACATCCTGAAAAGAATTTGTTAAATTGTCAAAATATTTATTAATTACTTCCGAAGAAACTGCGGCTCTACTCTCTTTAATGGATTGTAATAGCATATTCGAAAATTGAACTTTATGTCGTAATAAAAATGTTTATAACCAGGTTTTCCCGAAATTGCGGCACTGATTTTCCCATTCCGTCAAGATATGTTTTTACGGTATTTCTTACGTATTATATCTTTTTTCTTATTTTACGGATTCTCTTTTTCATGCGATAAGGCCGGTTGGGCTCCAACTGATTTTGTGTGCAATCCCTTAACTTTTCGATATAAAGTTATTTAGGGAATTTCTAATTGGTTACTTAAATCCCTTAAGTTGCCACCCTGCCAATATAATTCTATCGCACAAGTGTTTCATCGATATTTTCGACTTCCTGGCTTTCTTTTGTAAAACCGCAACATTTTCAAGTAACCTCTGAAAGGAAATTAATAATAAAATTTTACGCCACTGACCAGGTAAACACAAAATGTATGTTTTGAGGTTAGGTTGTCAGAGAAAATACCAGCACAGAAAACAAACAACTCCTTTAGTAAGTATTCTGTGAATACCTGTCTCTTTCGGAACAAAATCTGAGTGTGTTTTATTACTAATAGGTGTCTTTGTGTATAGGTATATAAAAAACGTACTTTTTTCAAAGCTACACAATTACTACAGACCAGCACAACACACGTTCCGCGTATCACCCAATCTATTAGCAACGATAACGAATGTGGAAGCGCTCGCCTCATATACCTGCTTTACATTTTACACTAGCTGCCGATATCACATGACTTAAGCAGTGGCGGCCAAAATTATCAAGTTACCCCGCCGTTTTCAAGTAGCCCCGTTTTACGGTACTTGGAGGCCTAAACAAGTAAGACGACTTAAGGTACGTGCGCCAAATATTGCCATTGTTCCTAATATCGCCACCCCTCCTTACTCAGCCAGTATCGAGACTAAAATTTAGATGGCAGCACCAAAAGTTAGTTTGATTTGTCGGCCATTTGTTTTACCATCGAAAGGTTTAGTCTATGTCTTTCGTCAGCCGTAGGAGCACGCTATTTGTTTTTCTTCTCCGCGTTATAAACAAGTTCACATTTTACGTTGATTGTAATGCAATCTAACCTAATATTTTCTGGATTTTTTTCAATAAGCACATGTACATCCAATGGTTCTTGAATTATAAATTGCTTCAATTATTTTATATGTGTTTCTAGGTTATGTATTTTTTTTTCTTTACGTCATTTGTTCCTAATATTGCCATCACTAAGTATTCCTAATATTGTCAGTGGCAATATTAGGAAGCTATGGCAATATTAGGAACAAAATATATTTTTTTTTCTAGAATGCCAAGAAAAAGAGCTCAGTGGTCAGAAGAAGACCTACGGTCAGCGTTGCAAGCCATAGGGAATGGAATGTCCATCAAAGCTGCTGCCAAGCAATACAGTACCTCGTACAACACTAGACCTTCATCATAGAACCCAAAATTCTAAAAAAAAGCTCAGAAGGTTACCAGTATTATCTACAGAACAAGAAAATGAGTTAGTGCAAAGAATCCACAGACTAGCTGACGTATGCCTATAACAAGCAAGATTTTAATGAAAAGTGTATTTTCTTATGCAACAGCAAAAAACATTTCAAATCCGTTTTCTAAAATCTCGAATAGGGCTGGTAGAAAATGGCTCAAGTTATTCTTAACTAGGCATCCGGACGTATCGAAACGAAGAGCTTAACAAATGAATATGGCGCGCGCCCAAAAAATGAATAGGCCAATCGTTGATGACTACTTTCATAAGCTAAGAGAAACCATCGAAAAGCTAAAGTTATTTGACAAACCAGGTAACATTTATCATATGGACGAAAAAGGGTGCAGATTGACAATTCATAAGCAACCAATTATTTTAGCCAGAAAAGGGGCAAAGCGCGTACATTTAACCGCACCCGAGCATGGGGAAAATGTGTCAATTGTAGGTTGTGGAAACGCACTGGGTCAATCAGTACCACCTTTTGTGCTTTTTAAAGGACAAAGGTTAAAACCGGAATGGTCTGATCACTTGCCACCTGGCTCAAAAGCAATTGTCACAAATAAAGGATGCATGACATGTGAATCCTTTATTGTATGGCTTACTCATTTTTCCTCATTCAAAAATTCTGGCCCAACACTAATAGTATTCGATGGGGCTAAAAGTCACCTTGATATTTCTATAGTTGATGCAGTAGACCGCATGGGCATAACTTTATTTTGTCTTCCAAGCAATACTTCACATGAGTTGCAACCCATGGACAAGTCTGTATTTAAAAGTTTTGAGACGTTTTGGGATCAAGAAGTTTTGCAGTTTTTAATGATAAACCCTGGAAAAGCAATTACGAAAATGAGGTTTGGAGAAATTTTTACTCCCGTTTGGTTCAAAGCGATGATTCCATCAAACATTATTTCTGGTTTTAAAGCCACCGGTATATATCCATTTAGACCAGAGGCTATACCTGAAGAGGCTTATGCACCAAGTTTGATCACCCACAGAGAAGAAAACGACGTAGTAAATAATTCTCAAGGTGTATCAGATGTCGTGGAAAGTTCTTGCAGGTTAATTGAGTCTGCAGACAAAAACAAAGCAAGTACAAGCGGGTATCAAGTGCCAAAGAAAACTGTTGCGTTTCAGTTCGCAAACGCGAGTACAAGCGGATATCAACTACTAAAAAAACCGCTTCAAAAAAGAAAGAAGAGTCCCGTTTCTAGCACAGATACCGAATCACTATCGGATTTTAGTCATGACGATGATTCACTTGACGATATATCCGATGAAAATGAACCTTTGGTAAATTTGAAAAAAAAAGTTTAGAAGATAAGTTTAGTCGAAACAAAAAACAGACTACACAGACTAAGAAACTTAACACCAGGGCTATTGGGAACTATGAAAGCAGCGATGACGATGAAATACCATTAAATAAACTAATACAAAAACAAAAAGATGTAAAGAGACTAACTAAACTGCCACAAAATAAAAAAGATGATATCATCACAGAGGAAACCATAAACTCTAATCAGAATATGGACTCAACACCCGACTCTAAATGCTTAGATACTTCGTTAAAGATATTGGATTGCTCATTACCCCCGAAATCAAAGTACCTACAGTAAAAAGGAAGCCGGCTTTAAACAGTAAAGCCCAGCAAGTTACCAAAGATCTTTTCACGCCAAAACCAAAATTGGATTCAACCAAAGTTGTCAGAGAAGCAAAGAGTGGTACCAAAAAGAAATCGAAGGAAAAATCAGAAGAACCGAAAAAATCGTGGTTTTGTTTTCTTTGTAACACCTGCCGGGAAGAAGATATGCGCTTGTGATATGTATCTTATAAATAGTCACTGCCAATTAAATCAAACTGTTTACTTGGACTAAAACCAAGAATGAAAAAAAAACAAATCAAGAGAGAAAAATCACAAAACTGGCTTATAGGAAACCTGGCTTATACTGGACAATATGAGTCCAATATCTGCTAAAGTACCAGAGCTTTATGGGTAGTTCAATTTCTTTTAAACTTATACATACTCGGCATACTCATACGAATAGTAAAGTAATGCATAAAAAATTGTCTTTGTTGGGGTTATTATTAAAACAACAGATTTACAGACATTGGCAAGAAGTCGATGAATTTATTTTACAAATTGCTACTACAAAACTAATAAACAAACAATAATCGTAACAATATAAAACAAGCATTAGTACAGTATCAACAATTTACAAACTACAGTTAATCAGTTCTGTTAATTTAATATAATTTTTTTATTTCAATGTTAGGCAAACAGAAATCTGTAGATTTGTCGTCTAGGTTGTGCTGAAATAAACATATGAACATTAGAAATTACTAAAAAAAGTTCTAAAACGAACTTTTACAAATTAAGTAAAGCTTATTTAAGTCAATTCGTATTGCATGAATAAATGACAAATAATTGGTAATAAAAAAACAAGTCTTTTAAGGAAGATAATCACCAAACAGTGTTTTTACCCAATAAACTTAAAACAATTAATTCTATTTGCGTTTATATTTGCCCAAAGATTATAATTTATAAACCTTTTTGCAAAAAATGATGTTATAAACACGCTCTTTATTAGTAATTAATACGTAAATACATCTCAAGCTTATGGCACTTAAACTCACTCTATCCATAGCAGGGTTAGTATTATAATTTTGTCGTAGCTTGTAATTTGACGTACCGATTGTGTTGCACTTCCTCCTCGCACTCCGGGGGCAAAAAACACTGATGAGTCTGCAATTTTGGCTTTAAAAGTATCTTCCTTACGCACCATATAAGCCCTATTATCATAATGCACAATATGGAAAATATCGTGACAAAAGCAATATCTAACATAGTAAATTTAGGAGATTCTTTCCTAAAAACTGTCACGCACTTGGGTTTGGACTGATCCAGTACCACATTCGCACAGACTCTATAAGGACCACTAGTCAAGTCTATAAATGTATATTTCGGTTGATCACAAGGTAATTTTTTTTGAGATAGTAGAGTACTTTGATCCAAAATTACTACATTTAGTTCACAAGTTATGACGTCAGGATATATCAAAATTTCTAAAGACAATCTGCCTGCGCTTGAGAGATTAGCTTGTATGGAAGCTACATTTGGTACTTGACCGATAAAGCTGTTTTGAGTTATAACAGGATTCTGCACCAAAGGCAGCATATCAGAGCAACCCAGGATAAGCGATACATCATCCAAACTATTGGCACCGAAAAGTGCTACACAGTAGCGATAATTGTGGTGAATCTGTAGCGAGATTGGCATAGTCACCTCCAAACTGCTAGGGTCCACCATGTTAGTTGAATTACACTTAAACGGGAAAGATTCAATTAAAACTTCATTAGCCCCATCTTCTTCATAAATAAATACTGTATCGCAGCTATAAGGTATAGCTTCATCTTCTACATGCCAAACTAATCGAATCTCTTTACCATCATATTGGATATCTTTTAAATTCACCTTAGTTTTGTATGGGGTTGACGATAAGGGAGCCATGACCATTGTGTCCTGGTCTTCTTCACCACATAATAAGGAATCTGTTGAAATCTGAATTAACAAACCATTTTCTAAAGATGGAGGTGTAGTGCATACGGCTGTAGCCTTATCTTCAGTGGGTATAGAGGAGTTTGTTAACCAAATACCAAATTCTATCAAGCTACAGTCGCAATTCAATGGATTTTCTAGCAAAGTTAAGTGCTTTAATATAGTATTTGGCTTTAAAGCATCACTAGCAATTATAGAAATATCATTGTCATCTAGTCTTAAAACTTTTAAAGATTTAAGAGGTTGTATCAAGTCAGCTGTTAAGGCACGTAAAAAGTTATGTCTTAAATCCAATTCCGTGAGAAGACTTAGATGAGCTAAAGATGCTCCGGATACAGCGACAATCCTGTTATGAGCCAAATCCAGTGTTACCAACGTAGTCAAGTGAATGAAAGCATGGTCTTCAATTACATCAATCAAATTATGTTGGATTCTTAATGTTGTTAGATTTAATGTGCCTTGCAGGGCTCCCATTTTAATGCTGCTTAAGGAGTTATGAGATAGTTGAAGATCTTTTAAACATTCCATTTTGGGAAAGGTTTTTGATCCTAATGGTCCGACCAAGAGATTTTCAGATAAGTCCAGCTCTTCTATAGTTGGTTGAGGGTTTAGTTTGGCTATAGCTGCTAATGACAAACGATTACGTCGGAGTCGTAATATTTTAAGTTGCGGAAGGTTATCCAGTGCATTTGGTGATATTTTTGTTATAGCATTGTCACTTAGATCGATAAATGATAAATTTCTTAGACCCTAGAAAAAATATTATAAGTAAAAATATAATTTAAGTAGGTTTTTTGCATTATATTACCTTGAAGCTTCCTCCATCCAGAATTTTTAATCGATTTCCAGACAAGTCCAATCTATCTAGCTCTGGTAAGCTTTTAAGAGCTGCCGTTGGTACTGCGGTTAGTTGATTGTTTGGAAGTCCAAGAGCTTGTAAAGGAGAAGCCAGACCTGCAATTAGTTCACAAGATATTTGTGTTATTAAGAAATATATAAAAATATATTGACTACAAACCTTTAAAAGCTGTGGGATTCACTAATTTCATTTCTCCGGAAGAGATTACTAGTCCATGCAGAGATACTCCCTCAAGCAGAGGTCCCGTAAGTTCGGTAACATTGTCCACGGTACAATCCAAAAGTGATATAGACGCAGCTTTTAGGGATTGAAGCTTTTTAGTGATAATAGTTAAAGCAGTACCATCTCCAGTGCATCTTAGAGTATGCGGCATATCACAGCTACATTCCACTAAGGGTTGTTGAAAGATTTCTGGGCATATCCATTGGTCCGACCCTGGTGATGGAATGGCCGCAGTACCGCACCACCAAAGAAGAGTGACGGTAACCCACCACATGCTGAAAAGAGAAGTGAAATATTTATTAATATATATAACAAATCATTGCTTAGTAAAATAAAAAGAGGTAATATAACAGGTAGTTGGGTCATTTTATAAAATATGATTTATATATTATATTTATATATTATATATATTATATTTTTTGTAGGTTTCAGATCGCTAAAACATTTGATTATTAGAAATTAAGATATATCCTGCATGGCTATTATTTAAGCAAATGGCTTAGCTGTTTAGTTATAAGCAGAAACAAAGAAGCTTCGTCGAGACTATCATTCTGAAATATGTAAAGTCCAGTTTAGAGATCTATTAGAATCTTTGATGTGTCGCAGATGCCGAACTAAATAGTCCGTGCGCCTATGTCGTATTTATTGTCGCATGATATACATGTTTAAATGGCAAAATTTTATATAATTTATCTATGAAATCATTTTAAATATACGTAAAATCCGATGTTTTATACTATTTTTGGATTATCTTTTAAAAATGTCTATTTAAATATTCATTAGAAAGAAAATAATATCACAAGAAATTAATATAAAAAAATTGACTTCGGACTAAAATCCAAGCATTTTACAAAATTTTTAGGCTGTTTTTGTATTACTTCCATCGTGTTTTTAAAGAGATCTTTAAGGATAGGTCTCTCACCTTTAATAGTTGGGAGAGGGGGTGATGTGAGGTTATTATTATTTAATGGATTTTGCTTTTTACACGTTTATGAAAGTGGAGAATTTAGAATTAGGCTTGTATTCGTCTAATTTTTTTGCAGTTTTTACTGTGAGGAAGTGTGTTTTTTTTTTGTTTGTGGTTTTATTTTTTTATTTTGGTATTATAATAATATATCATAATATATATAAATTAAAAAAAAAACAATAAAAAAGGACATTGAATGTGGCAGCCAAAATCCTCGTTAATAATAACCACCAAATAAAAATAAATGTCAATATTCAAAATATTTTACCCTTTTGTGTCAAAAAGTAAATCTTTAATGCCTTAATCCACAGAATAAATGGGCCTAAGTAATTTGTACCACCTATTCTCTTGTCACTTATTATAAACACCCCACTGATGGCGCTAAAAATTAAACTTATTAAATTAAAATTTTTGGTTAAACTGATTTTACGTACTTAAATCTTATCTTTAAATTAAATATTATCTTGCTATTAACTATCCTGAACTTCTAACTTCGTAAAACTAAACCCGAATAATAAAATTTGAAATAGAAATAAATTTTAAGGCCGGACCTGTGCAACTTTTTATGCTTGAGTGGCTGTGACTGAGGTCAGACGTCTAACAAAGTAGTACGTGGGCGTATGTAGTCAAATTTTACGAATCAAATGTATAAAAAAAAATATTTATTTATTTAATGGAATGAGTAAATATCGCTTAGAATATTACTTTATGACTCTCTCCACATAAAATTTTGCGATTTAAACATGCATGCCATGTGACAATACAAGCAACACCGGCACACGGACTATTCGCGGCACATCAAAGATTCTAATAGATCTCTGAACTGGACTTTACGCTACATTTTATCCGTAGATTATAGGGTGGTTATGAGTTTTGTATATTTTGAGCATTTCTTACGACAAGTAGGATATAGTCTTAAAGGTTTTATAGTAATATATTCGAGCAACTGGTAAATTGGCTTTTTCGTATTAATCTATGGCATAAACAATTATTTTGAAATATTATTCAACAATAATTGATGCTAGAATTTACTAGAAGGCAAATGAGCTCCTATAGCGAAATAACAGTTCTGCAATTATCATACAAATGGTTATATCTTATAATTAGTATTTCTTTTTACCAGTTATTATATACAAGTACAGAAGTGAAATTCAACTTAGCTCAGTCAAATTTTCATAACCAAAGGAAACTAAGAAGTAAAGTTATGGGCAAAAGCAACTTTGTGTCGGCCAAGTAATTTTAATTCAAGTAAGTAAAAAAAACATTATTTTTGCACAATATGTTAAAATAATAACTATTATAGTTTCTATGGTTTCTTCAAGAATTTGACTTAATTTGCCTATATACTTAATTCGTCATAAAAAATTGTTGATAAATTAAATTTAAATGTGCCTAGGCCATATTAAATGTCTCCAATTTTTGATAGAACTTATTATTTTAAGATTTACTCCTAAAAAATTTATTTAGTTTTTAATTCCTTATAGCCTCCTTATGCCCACATATTACTATTTTCCCATATCCAAAAGTTAATAATAACTGAGAGGATGATAAATTTTGAAATTTATTTAGGTTTTTTCTAATAACTGTGAGAAAATCAAATATTTTTCTATAAAATTTAGTATTTAAGTTTTTTTAGAGCTAAAAATCTATGTTTTGGCAAGTTCCGTCGAATAAAGAAAAAATTATTATCACTCAAAACAATGTATAATGTGTCAAGCAGTTTTAAATTATCAATATGTCTTTAAAAGGGAAAGCTTCTTGATATTTTGGTACGTCTTCAACCTAAACAGTCAGGTGAAAATTTAGTAAAAGTATGAGGTTTTTTGGTGTTTGGGTTGATAGAGAACTTTATTTTGAGCAATTAGAATATCTTTCAGCGTACATCTAAGAATGGTTTCTGCCGTTGGTTTTACAGTACAAGTACAAAAGCAAAACTTAAGGAGAAGAAAGATAGCAGATGACTGGAATGGTATTGTAACGATATTGTAAACACCGAGCAATCATCTCATTCTCCGTCATTCCGGAATGACACAAGTGGCACACCGCACGTCGTCTCGATGGTTGGCAAGAATCTTCCGGAACAGCGTTCTGCCGAGTATATAAGGAGCCGCATCGCCGATAGTTCTCAGTTCAGTGGAGTAAAATTAAGAATATTGGTGCGAGATTTAAATAGTTGTTATTAAACACAGTAAAAAGAAATATCTCTAGTCATCATGAGTGATCCTGTTTTCGTAGTGAAGTGTGTAAATAAAAAATAGACTATTTTCGATTGTTTTAATTTACCCTAACTAGCTCGTAGAAACGCTACAGTAAATATTCTTCGGCTATTCTTTCCAATTTATCTCTGATAGGGTAATCCCTTCTGGGGATAAAGCATTTTGATTTCTGAACATAATTTGTCTTACAATAAAACAATCTTCATTTCTAACATCAAACAAATGGTATCATGTTAAAAATGTTTTAATGATTTTAATTAGTTTAATCACTGTCTATATATTTTAGTTGAAGGTTTAGTCTTCCATACATACTGATATATTTGATATACTGGTTTTAACTCAGTAGTAATAATATTATGAATTAGTAAATCTATGTCTTTCTAGATATATTGTTTTTTTATACTACAGAGCGTTTCTTAACTTGGTAATTTCCTCATTACCCAACAAAGACAAATATATAGTACAACATCCTTATGCTGGTAATTCTTAATTAAATACAGAGAATTTAAAATCACAGTTTTACCATTTTGAAGTCTAATTATTTTAACGCTCACAAAATCCTCTTATTCATACCTCTCGGCTTTCATAAATTCATTATGCAGGCTCAGGTTATTTTGAGAATATCTTAGAGCGTACATCTAAGAATTGTTTCTGCCGTTGGTTTTACAGTACAAGTAGAAAAGCAAAAACTTAAGTAGAAGAAAGATAGCAGATGACTGGAATGGTATTTTAACGATATTGTAAACACCGAGCACTCAGCTCATTCTCCGTCATTCCGGAATGACACAAGTGGCACACCGCACGACGTCTCGAAGGTTGGCAAGAATCTTCCGGAACAGCGTTCTGCCGAGTATATAAGGAGCCGCATCGCCGATAGTTCTCAGTTCAGTGAAGTATAATTAGGAATATTGGTGCGAGATTTAAATAGTTGTTATTAAATACAGTAAAAAGAAATATCTCTAGTCGTCATGAGTGATCCTGTTTTCGTAGTGAAGTGTGTAAATAAAAAATAGACTATTTTCGATTGTTTTAATTTACCCTAACTAGCTCGTAGAAACGCTATAGTAAACATTCCTCGGCTATTCTTTTCAATTTATCTCTGATAGGGTAATCCCTTCTGGGGGTAAAGCATTTTGATTTCTGAACATAATTTGTCTTACAATAAAACACTTTAAAACACTCACAAGTTAGCTTTGTAAGCTTTGTTTACTTATATGTCAGGTGTTTTGTGTATGTTATGGTCTGGTGATGCTCTAGTCGAGCGAAACATGTAACCTTTGTAATTTTATTAAATGTATTTGTGATGCTGTAGATTTCGTGTTTTTACCTTTTATAAAAGTGTATGACCAGCATCTTTGGGATAATGGATGAATTTTTCGAGTTAAATGGTATCAGGTTAAAAATGTTTTAAAGATCTTAATTAGTTTAATCAAAGTCTATATATTTCAACTGAAATATAGACTTTGGTTTAGTTTTCCATACATACTGATATATTTGATATACTCGTTTTAACTCAGCAGTAATAATATTATAACTTTGTTATATTAAAAGTTCACGTCACATTAATTTTTTTTTTTTACTTTTTCAATTTATTATTTTTAAACCTTTAATTGTTCTTTAAAATTTGTATACGTTATTTATAATAATAGATATATTATAGATAACTTATAGTAATCGTGTTGACTTAGTTAATCTATGTCTTTCTAGCGATATTGTTTTTTTTTATACTAGAGGGCATTTCTTGACTTATTAATTTCCTCATTACCCAACAAAGACAAATAGATAGTACATCATCCTTATGCTGGTAATTCTTAATTAAATACGGAGAATTTCAAATCACAGTTTTACCATTTTGGTGTCTAATTATTTTAACGCTCACAAAATCCTCTTATTCATACCTCTCGGCTTTCATAAATTCATTATGCAGGCTCAGGTTTGAAAGATTCTCGTCCACCCACACACCAACATTATATTGATTGTAACTGCTTTCGAGGCGTTGCGTTATACCTAACAAATATGGGTAAAATATAGTTCTAAGACAGTCGTTAACTAATGCTATTCATTGTAGATGGTGGTAATTAGTACAAGATGCCGTAATTAGGGTTCTAAAGAGCCTTTCTAACCTTATAGTCAAAGATGGATGAATGGACGCTCTTTTTTGCCTTTTAAAACGAGGTAAAAGCAATAAAAAAAATATAAACCAAATGCAACGAGGTTCTTTAAAATATTCCATGTTCAAGCCCACGGTTTCCGCCTTGTGTTCACCTCGTACCGGAGTGTTTCACCATAGTTCAGATTGCATAATGTTTTAAATGTAAATTAGTTGTTTTTTTTATTATTAATTGGTTGGGCATATGAAATTGTTTTTGTTTTTTTGTATGTATTTTAGTAATTATTGTGAAGTTTTGAAATTTTACACCGTTATTAATAACCAAATACTGACATAATTGAACGAGTGATAAGGGACATCAAAATAAACAATAGCTACGTTTACAACGTGCGGATGTATTAGGTCCATGGATCAAATGATATTTTTATTTAGTACAGCCCTGTTTATAAGGATTGATTTTGAGGATTAAATTAGTGCAGGATTATCTCCAGGATCAACACGTCAGTTGAAGGGAGTTTATCAGTTTAGACGAAAAATTAGAGGACATAACCTCTAAATCTTTAAAAGTGTTATTGATGTTTAAACATCATAATCTTTTTATCTTCTTCTTTATTTTTGTGTACAAAAATAAAAACCTCATAAGCTAACATGCAACAAAATGTCCAACTTGTCACTTTGGTACTTCAAAATAGGTCCTAGCTGTTTACACCGAAAAAAAATTAATTTAATATACCCTGTTTCGAAAGCATCAAATTCGGGTGCTGCCATTTACACCGAAAAAATAATCCTCGTGACGTCATTTGATGCAAGAATTTAATATTTGGTACACGCGTTGTAAACGTAGCTATTTATGCATATCTGCAAATGAGTCGTTTGGGTGCAGAGCAAAAATTTAAATATTTTTCCTTTACTCACAAACTGGTGAACCCCAAGCCGAACTGTATTCCTTAGTACATTATTTTTAATGGTACCGAAATAAAAAATTTCGAATTTACAGTTCATATTTATTTCGTATTAATTATAGATAAATAAGTTTTTTGTGGATTACACAGTTGTAAATTTTGTAGCACACAGTAGATTTGATTTATGATATGCCAATATGCTGGTATGGTTTTATTTTATTTAACAGCCCGTCCTAACAGCCCTTCTTCTGAAGATTAAAAAGACGTTTCGGAATATAGCACCAAACAAAAATGGCATGTAAATGAAAATCAGCAAAATGTGCAGTTTTTCATATACAATGGTATGAATTATTAGCAAGATGACCCAGCAGATACAACATCTTATGGAATTTTAAGAGCACAATTTTCACCTTCCAGTCAAACCAACATCACAAAAAACATATTCGTTCAACAAACAAAACTCAAAAACCAATAACCTAATTTTTTTGAGTTTCGTCTGTTAAACGTATATGTTTTTTGTGATGTTCTGTATCTGATGATGGCTGTTGATACAGCCGAAATGCATAATACCTTTAACTAAATGACCTACATGTATTTTTTCTTGGAGATAAAGACTTCCCCAGTTTAAAATCTATAAACACAATAATACCCTGAAATATTGATGTGTCCAATGATATGTACAGTCACATTACCGTGAAATTTTATTAAAAAAAATTTACTTTTAAAATTGACTTTAGGAGTACATTTGGTTTTACTTACTTTTTGTTTATTACATTTTAATAAGAAGACTAATTTCTCCTAGAATTGCCATTCACAAGAGGATCAGTATGATTTCTCTTAATACTTTTTTTTTAACTCAAAAAATTGCTTTGCTTTAGTCTCTTTAATTTTTACATCTTTAGCTATCTTGAAAAGGACTTTTTTGTCACTGCATGTTGAATCCAAATAAGGTGGGAGCAAAAATATTATTTTCCGCTAGTTATTTCGAGATCCTCAGTTTTTAATGCGCAAAAGAATAAAATAATTCTTCTTTGTGTAACCGCACTTTCACGATGATTCATATTTTTATTCTGATCAGCTACTATTGCTTTAAAAACAGCATTTAAATCTACAATATTGTAACGAAATTCAGGAATACACTTTTATTGGCATCGTCTAAAACTCTAACCTAACTCGCGTTGACTGTCGCTTAATTGTTTCCAATGAAAGGTAATTTTAATAATATTTTATTACAAGGTATCATGGATCAATAATTTTTGAAATTTTCTTCATTGGTTTTGCCGAAAGAGACCTATAATTTCGAGAGAATACAGTCAAAGCAAGCAAGCAAGCCTACAAATTCAAAATACGGGGATTTACAATAATATAACCAAATTAACCTAAATTGGGGCGAAATTGAGGCCCTCAGGCAACGTGAACTACTTAAAAACTAGAGACTGTAGGTAAAAATATTAAACTAAACGTAAGTAGAACCCTAAATAAACCTTACTAATCAACTTTTAACTATAAAATGCGAATAAAATAGTACAAAAACTAGGAGAATAATTAACGTATTTACATTATCATAACAATCTTGATAGTCTACTGAAAACATACTTTCGGACTAATTAATTTCATGCTAATAATTTTAAATTTTTTTAAAAATAATTCTCTACGGATTATAGATCCTTCAAAATTTTATATTAGAAGATGGATCTGCTTTTTTTATACTAGTACCTTTGTTATTTCTGACAATTTGACTGTTGTATAAATAAATAAAAATTCAAAACTTCAGAACAAGCCTCATAAAACCAAAAGCAGATCTCATCGCTGCATCAGGTTTAATTTCACTCATGTCCGTTGTTGGCTTTGATTCGACATTCCGCAACTCGCATTTCCAATCGTTTACCATTTTCGGACTGCCGGTTTGTTGTGTTGCCATCTGTGTACTTATCAATGCATTATTATTACAAGACATATTGACGACGATGGCCACGTATGGTGGGAACCATTTTTTTTATTTGTTTCTTACTTTCTTAGATTATCGATAATCGTACCTAATCACGTTAGGTTACTATAAGGTGAACCTATGATTGATGCTGAGACAAGTCTATTCAAACCAATTTAAATACATAATTATTAATTCAACGAGCGCTCACTATTTGATTCTAAGAAGCGAATTATATAATGATGATCACAATGGCTACACAACAATTAAAAATTCATATTTATGTGCCATCCGTTCGGCTGAAAACACCTACTAATACTTGCACTAGTGATGTTAATTTTAAAGTTTAGGATAAAGTAAAATATTGGCTTTATTCACCGGTGAGTTGTTAGAAATTTATTTATAGTTTAAAAAGCCATGTATAATCAATAAGTTTTAATTATACCTCAAGTAAATTATTGTATTTAAAACTTATTGAACTTAAATTAAATTAAGTATATCGAACGGTATCGTTACAGATTTAAATACGTGAATAAGTCTATTTTCTTCTTCTTTTCAATTGTTGAGCGTGTGAGATAAAGATTTCTAAATTGATTTTTGCTATAAGTGACGTAATACCCAATATAATAAGTAACTCATTCTTATTATTGTTATCATTAAAATAAAAACTAATAATAACCGAAATATACTATAGTCGGAACAGACATAATTTATTTTAGTTAGTTAGGTAAAAAGTAGTAGTTTTTGAAAGAAGTGCAAAATAAAATATGTCTAGCGGCGACTATATCTAAATCATTTTTCTGCTCTACGATATACAGTGCGTCCCAAAAGTTAAGAGATAGGTTTTTTGAAAAAGCGCTCGGACCCGTCGATTTTTATTTCATAAAGCGCTTTTTTACACGGGAAGGTTGTATATACAGGGCTGTTCAAAAATAAATTTCGATCATCAACTTCATTTTCCGGATAAAAGCACCTTTTTTTTGAATTTTTGCATTTTGCGTCGAATTCTACGAATGTTTTAAAAACATGATTCATGTAACAAATAAAAAAATAACAATAAAAACTAAATTTTGGTGATGTCGTTGCACATTTTCATTCATTCCCGAGTTACAGCGTGCACTTCTCTGCGATTCCTTTCCTTCAAGTCGTCTGGATTATTTAGCCTATTAACAAATACCTTCCCTAAAAGGTATCCTCACAAAAAAATCTATTGGTGTTAGGTCAGGCGACCTAGCAGGCCGTTCGATAAGTCATCTCCTTCCTATCGCCCGTTTGAAAAAAATTCAACAAAAAATGTACGCACAGTGACAGCATAGTGCGGAGGAGCGGACCATCTTTCTGAAAAATTAGTTCTCTTTATCAGAATAGACTGGGGCCAATGGATTTGTAAATAAAGCTAGTAATGCTGGAACTAATTCAAATTGAAGAAAATCGATGTTACTCTTTTGAGCTTTATTTAACAGCACACGTTTAGTTTTTGAAGGTACTGGATATTCACCTCCATCATCTAATGTGGATTTTCTGTGGGCCAATATCGACAATTTTATCTGTTCACACACATTCAAACAGAACGTGGTTTAAAAAAATTAAGTTGATCTTGAAGTCGAAATTTATTTTTGAGCAACACTGTATATACAAACTTCACGTACAAAAAAGAGCAACTGAAATAAAAGTCGACGGGTCGTAGTGTTTTTGCAAAAAACCCATCGCTTAATTTAAAATGAATTTGGATATATTTTTGGGATGCACTATATGCTTGTAAGAAGAAGAAGAATACACGAGCATAAAAGAGAAAAAAAAGGAAAATTCACGCTACTTTATTCTACTTACTACTACTACTGCTTCATTATTTTTTTTTAATAATAATTTGAAATATATTGACATAACATATACATGTTTTGAGTATTACCCAAATTTATCTTTTTATATATCTATATGCTCGTCTATTTTTTTAGATAATCTATAATCTACTGTCTCTTTAAAATAATAAATTTCCCTATACGTATACTATCCAATTAAAGTTTAAATCCTCATTTTTAAATACCTTTTTCGCTTTGATGATCTAAACGAAAAGTCAATTTCAAATTCAATGAAAAAAAAATCAGTACAATAAAAATGTTTGGCTAGAGGCTTATTACCGAATCGTGTTTAAACAAGTTTAAGGTATTAATCTTCAAATTTTGTGTTTAGATAGAAAATTACTAGCGGTATCAAATGCTATGTAAACTGGCCTACCAAGTTGGGTTTAGACTAAATGCAACTTTTAATAAAGAGGAGTGCATCCGTAAAGTATTATCGGATAAATTCAATAAAAATGAAATGGACCGTTTCTGAAAAAAATGCACGAACACGTCGATTTAATTATTGGGTTTAGAGTTTCTCTACGTGGAAATTAAATATATAGAGTGACCCAAAAAAGATATAACCTCATTAATATGTTTTTTAAATGGAAACCACCATTTTTTAATGCAGAATCAGAAAAAAACCATTTTTTTACAAAGGATATGGTACAAATGAATAGTGGTTACCTAAGCAATTTTAAACGAAAAATGATGATAAAATGTGAAATTTTTTCTCGGAGGGATAGTGGAAAATTGTAAAATCTCGCCAAAGAGCACAAGACAATACAATAAACATACAAACATAACCTATAATGTTGGCACGTTGTTGACAGTACAGGTTGACGTATTTGACAAGTAAATTGAGGTTGACGCCCATATACTTATAAACTGAAGCTAACATCGCGAGAAGAGTAAAGCAAAGCCAACATGGTGAGATAGATATATTAGAGGACCATGTTATAACACATAAGTCTATCTCAAGTTGGAATTAGGGGTTATGTGCGTGGTTAAAAAGTTCTTCATTCATTGGCCAAAGCCTGAAGTAATAAAAATAGGGCATATCACATTTTCTTATTTTGAATTTTTTATCTTAACCTAGTTTTCTCATTAATTATAAACAAAATACATTAATTTTGAATGATTCTTGTTCGAAAATTTGAAATAACTCAAAAATTTACTAAGGAGCTTACGCTATAAGCCAAAAAGACTTTAATTTTTTTACTCTCAATCAAATATCTTTAGCTATCTTCACTATCTTATAAATTGAAAAAAGTTTTATATAAAGAAATTAGTATTAGGAAGACAATATTAAGTTATTAAATTAATATTTGGAAACTTCACATCTTTTAAATAGTTCAACTGGCGCAGACTAGCTAATAGCTATTCTACTAAACCAATCAGTACACTTTTATTGAGATCTGTGTCTATGTAATACGTATTAATATAATATTTTGAATCAAAAATAAAGCGTGTTATTAATAAATGTAAATATACACCACTCAGAACACATTTTCAGACTTGGAACTCAAAATCAAGCAAAATAAACAATAAACTAATTAAAAATTAACCTTATTAAATACTTCTAAAATTTTGCCTTAAAGACACTAATTGATGCGTTATGAATGGTTAAGATGGAGTGGAACCGTTAACCTGTCAGGAAATCTAACATTTAAATTATGAATATGTCCAGGGAAGATCAGTCTTTCTTGAAGGGTGATAGTAGAAGATCATTAATAATTTTTATTATAAAAACGTTAAAATTCATTCTAAGCGACCCAATATATCTATACAAGCGAGATATATGGCCTGAATTATAGTAATTAAGGTGTGATCGTAGATATTCACATAGTTGTTTTCTTAACGTTTAATATAAGTCTATTATTGTAAAGTACTAAAACAAGTTTTTTGAAAAATCTTCTTTAAGTGTTCTTTAAGTGTTAATTGATTGTCTACAATGATTCCCTAATTTTTAGCATAACATATGCCAATCTTGAACCATCAATATAAATATCAACATTAAATTTTAGAAATTTTTCTAAAAAAAAAAAAAATCTTGATTGATGTAGAATTGAGCCTCTCTGAGATCAGTTGCCTCGAAATTAAAATAAACTTGAGTATCATCAGCAAATGCCTGCATTTTGCAATATATGAACGATATTAATATATCAGATGTATTAATTATGGAATTATTCAAAAGCAAAGAGCCCAATATTGAACTTTGAGGGACACCACAAGTAATATTTCTTTGATCTGAATATTTATTATCTGAGAGTATGCGCTGACTGGTTAAATATGATTGCAAAAGAACAAAAGAATCATTGTTGAATCTGATATATTTGACATTATCCAGTAACAAATTATGAGCGAAGGTGTCAAACACCCTAGAATCGGAATGGAATGGGAAATCTTATAATATCAGTATACTCATATTCATACTCTTATCCCAAACTCGAATTATCTCATCTGGAACATTGGACAATGCTACTGAAGTGTTAAAAATTTTCCTAAAGCCGCTCTGTGTTATAGGAATTAAATCGTTCGGTGTATAATATTTATATACTTGACTGTATTCGCTCTAAAATCTTAAAAATTGCATATAAAATACTTATTATACCCTTAATAAATTTCATAAAGATGAACAACACTGTAGCAAATAACCAGCAAGCTGTTGTGATGCAGTGTATATTACATTACATTACTTTAGTTAAGTTACATTTTTTTTCAAAGAATTGATCTTTTGTATATTTTACTGTTATTGTTAATTTAAAACTAGTGTGATATTTATATATAAATATATTAATAATTGGCAACTCCGCCATTACCTGTGCCAGGGTCGCCGATAGGAGGCCGGTTGACAGTTCAGTTGAAATTTAGTTCGGAATATTGGCGCGAGATTTAAATCGGACATTAATATAATCAGAATTAAATATTTCTAGTAATCGTAAGAGAGCGAGTTTAGTAGTGTCAATAAGTTAATAAATCAGTAGATTATTTTTGTGCATCGAGTATTGTAATTCACTACCTAACGAACGGTGGTAGGTTTGTTCTCACTGCAAATTTCTTACAAGTTTGAAACTGTTTTCAAACCATTCTTGATGCGCATGCGTAAAATATGACAACTTCTGATCGATTTGAAACCGTCTGTGCGAACATCAAATAAGGGTTGAGTGGAGAAGAAAAATAACCTCACTTTTTTATGCCAGTGGGAAAAGGACAATAAAATAAAACATAAACAAAAAAAAAATACAGTACAACCTTAAAATAGCTGTATATTATTATTAGAGTTTAAGATTGTGTGATTATTTGCTACTTCAGGGCTTACTCTAAAATGGTCGAGAAATTCTATTCTATTAAATTGAGACACAGTTTCATCAAAATAGTTTTGATTTTTGGGCCTAATCCGTTCTTCAAGTAAATCTCCTTTAAAAGTCTGTGTTGGAATCAACATAACTCGGAATCAACAAAATTCTGATCAGATTCTTCCGACGATTCAAAATCACTTATTTCCTTAATGTGTCTTCTTCTTAGTCATATCTTCATTCCTGAAGAGTTATGACGTCATGTCTATGAACACTGATGGGTCGATTGTCTCCACTGTTATCGATCTTCTGCTACTCTTATATTTGTCTGCAAGGCTTGCCCTGTAATTTCTTTAATTTGGTCTATCTACCGTGATAGGGATCTTCCTCTTGATCTTTTACCTTCTACTTTGCCCTGCACGATAAGTTTTTCTAGATTGTCTTGGTCTCTCCTGGTGATGTGTCCGAAGTAACCCAGAATGCGGCGTCGGCAGCTGGAGGACAATCGATGGTGATTCCTAATTCGTTTAATATCGACACATTGGTCCGGTGTGCAGGCCAGGGTATGCGAAGCATCCTCCGCCAGCACCACATTTCAAAAGCATCTCTATTCGGTGCCTGTCGCTCGATTTTATTGTCCAGAATTCGGAACCATACGAAAATATCGAAAACACTAGGGTGTTTACCAGGGCTCTTTTCGTGTTTCTGGTTATGGATCTGTCTTTCCATATCTTGGATAAGTTTGACATTGCTGTCCTCGCTAATGCTATCCGCCTTCTTATTTCTGTTTCACACCCTCCCTTGCTGTTTATTAGGGACCCTAAGTAGATGAATTCATCTACTACTTCAATTCTATTTTGCAGATTTCTTAACTGTATGGTGTTACTCCTGTCAATGACCATTAACTTGGTCTTGTCTAGATTTATTTCGAGGCCTAGAGCTCGGCTTTCATTAGCGACCTGATCAATAAGTGTAACCATCTCATCTTCATCTCTTATTATTAGGGTAGTGTGGTCCGCGTATCTGAGATTACATATCTTTCTACCATTGATTGACACACCTCCTTCAAAATTTTCCAGAGCTCGTCTCATTATGAATTCACCGTAGGCATTGAAGAGTCTCGGTGATAGGATACATCCTTGACGGACGCCTCTATGTACTTTGAAAATGTTTGATGTTTTATTGTCGAGACTAACTATGGCATTGTTATTTTCATATAGGTTGGTTATTAGAGATATGAAATGCGAAGGGACTCCCATTTCTTTCAATACGTTCCAGAGACTACTCCATCGAACACAGTCGAAAGCCTTTTTGTAATCTATAAAGCACAAGAGCATGGGGGTATTGAACTCCCGGGCTTTCTCGATTAATTGGCGGATGTTGAATATTTGGTCCCTAGACCCTCTTCCCTTAACGAAGCCTGCTTGTTCTGGAGGGATTTGACTCTCTAAGTAGTTTTGCAATCGTCTATCTATTATTTTAAGCAGGATTTTGCTGGCATGTGTGATTAGAGATATCGTTCGATAATTTTCGCATTTTTTGGTGGATCCCTTTTTGTGAATAGGTATAAATGCAGACGTTGTCCAGTCTTTAGGCCATTGACCACTTTGCCAGATCTTATTACATATATCATCGATTTTGGTTCCCGGGTCTCCTAGTACTTTTATGAGCTCAGCACGAACTCCGTCTGTTCCTGGGGATTTGTTTAGCTTTAGGTTTTTTATAGCTTCTTTAATTTCAGACTGTGTTTCATTTCAAATAGTGTGTTTTCTTTCTGTTGTTCGATCGCTATTTTGGTTTCTTCGGTGTATAATTCCTCACAATATTGTCTCCATCACTTTTTCATCTTTGTCTTCAATTGTGAAAGCTTAATGTGTATTTTTAGACTAATCCAACAATTTAAAATACAATTTTTCAAAACGAATATCTGGGACTATACAAAACGACAAAATACAAACAACAATTTAGAGGTTATGTTCATATTCCGAAGTTCGTCGTTGACTGGACGAATTCTGACACTTTGCTTGAAATAAATCCGAAAACAACAGTCTGACTATCAGATGATAATCAGAAATTTGTGTAAGAACATCAAACTTTTGATTTGAAACCGACCAAAAGTTTCTGTGCGAACGCGTTTTACTCTATTGCGCATGTTTATTTGTCGAAAACTTGTTTCTTACTGCTGTGAGAACAAACCTAAAAATGATACAGTATGTATGTATTTTATGTTATATTTAGTTTTTGTGCTTTTCATATAAAACCCATACTATTCTCTATGAATGTCTGAAAAATATTTTAAAGACTGGTGAAAAAGGTTTTGCTGGAAATAATGATTTTAATAATAAGACCCTTCAGCTTGATGAAACCCTATAATTTTTTATTGATACTTAAAAGTGGATGACCATAAAAAAATTTAAAAAGAGCTAAAGGAGAAAAGTTCTTTTTTTCTTTAGAACACTGCTCTTTTAAAATAAAAAACGATCGTAAAATCTTTACCGAATATGCCTGAGACGAGATATAGGTGCTATACCAAAAGTAGTATAAGGTTTTTTTCTATAGTGTGAGCGGAGTTCTGAACGCGCTATTTATAAAAGTATAATTTTGAACAAGTATTTTAATAATCAAAATCTGTTCTGTGATCACGGCCTGTGAAAACTTTTTTAATAATAGTGATAATACAATCTGACACAATAATGAAAAAATTAAAACAAACAGAGCTATCGAGATTTTGTCATAAGAGAAATTAATCGATATTGTTGCAGATTTCTAAGTGGCCTTAATTTCTTAAAACAACCAACGTTTCCCAAGTATATCACAAATGTGACCGGGATCTAAGTCGAAACTTCCTGCTGGCCAATCCATAACTAATTGCATCGAATCGACCAATAATATTTGTGCTGATTAGTACGAGAAGTTCTTCGGTAAATTTTTGTAAACATCATACACTTTGAAGAGCTACTAGGTCAGATCACCCTTTTTACCTTATATTTGTATAGTCTGCAACTCTGTTTTTCATCCAAGTTGTTTGGCAAGAATGACAGAAGTGGTAAAAATAGGAGTTTATAAAATTTTATGTTCAGAGCAATGTCAAAATAGTGACAATGAAAGAGAGAGTGAAAATACGATATATGGCAAAAAAATTAAAAATTTGCTAAAGCAGCTGGAAGGAAGGGACAGGTATTTAGAGAGATTGCGCAGAAATAGTCAAGTATTTGAGGACGAGGTTTCACAGGCAGAAGCTAATTTTTCTTTGCATATTGCAACTTTAAATGAACAACATAATGGGTTAAGGAATGAAATTCAGAATCTTAAAACTAAAGAGAAGGAAGTACAGCTACAAGTGGAATCATATACTAGGATAAATGAGAAACTGTCAGAGAAGATAAAAGAGCTAAGTGATCTTAATCAAAATTTGATTAATACCGTTACAATGCTTGAAAAGGAAACTGAATATCACAAAAACAAGATTGAGAGTATGCAGACAGAGATTGAAAATTTAAATTGTATTAATACGCACATGTTAACATCAATTAAAACTCTTGAAGCAGAGAAGCATATCCTGTCTCTAAATAGAAACGCTAGCAGTAACTTAAAAGATTTGATGACTATAAATTTTCAATCAAAATCTACAAACTGCTTAGCAAAAGCGCATTTCAACCCACGAGCATAATCAAATGCACTAATTTATGATTATTCTAGTGCTAGAGGTTTCTCTTCTCTTCTCTCAGGTATTCTGAGCTCGTCATACAACACCCGTGGTTATGTGTTTAGTAATGTTACAGCCCAGACCTTATGTAATTATGCGTTTCCTCTAATTGTTCACTATACGAAGAATGATGTTGATGTTTGTCTTGATTTTTCTTGTGCATTGCCATCTTTTTCCCAAATGAAATCCTTGCTATCAATGGGCAGGATAACTAATGTAATTATTTCTATCAAATGCGATTTTAATAAGTGTTCGAAAAGCAGATATTACAATACAATTTATTTTATGAATTATTTCATCTGTAACCGTAACTTTTCTGTGAAAATAATTACTGATGTCAGACAAAATTTTAGATCCGTCACTCTGCCAAATCTATGTGCAAACTTTTATCTTTATATGTTTAAAATACTTTTCTGCCATCCAAATTAGTATTAGCATCTTTGGGTATTAGCAATAGTAAGAAAATCAGCGATACACCCTTGATCGAAGGTATAGGTCTTCGGTTACGCCTCAACTAGACCAATCTATAGACACCCTTGCTAATGGATCTTCTTCTTTTTTAATAGAAACTCCCACCATAATCTGTTGTTGTAAGTTATTAAGTTAAGTTATTATTGCATAATCTGTAAGTTGCCCTAGCATTTCTTAATATTCAATCTGTGCGTTCAAAAGTTAGCGAATTAGAACTATTTTTATATATAATCGGTTAAATTTCCTAGTGTGTTAATTCTTGTTGAACACTGGTTGAGGTCTGACGAGCCTATTGATATCCCTGTCTATGTACTAATTTCCAAATTTTCACGCAAATAATATACACATGGTGGTACTCTTATTATGTTAGAGAAAGCTTTTTTAACTAAGTTTATGTTTATTACTATTGACAGATGTGATCATCTATTGATTGAAAAGGTGTGCGAGTTTTCTATTGTATTTAGCAGTAAGTTAAATTTGTATATTTCAGAATTGTATCGATCTCCATCTGCTAATTTAGATTTGTTTTTAGAAAGATTGGAGATCCTCTTAAGTGAAATTTCGGTTAATGCGATGTTGATTCTGACTGGCGATCTTAATGTAAATTTTCTAGACAAATCTAATGGATCAAATCGAATGCTTTTTAATCTGTTAAACTCATTTCATTTTAAGATGCACGTGGATCAGCCAACCCGGATCACACTATTTTCTTCCTCACTGATAGATTACTTCTGTACGAATTTTAACCAACACGAAAAACAGTGTACAACAATCAATGCCGGTTTGTCTGACCATGAGGCAATAGTGGGATTAGTAAACCTTAATAGTGCAGCTAATGAGAATAAGTTTAGACGCGGTAGACTTTATACTAGAGCTAATTTCCGAAAATTCTCTTTGCTTTGCAATATGTCAAGTTGGAATAATGTATTGACTACTGTTAACCCACTGCATAGCTTTCATCAAATAGTATTAAACAATTTTAACACTGCTTTTCCTGTTTTCAATATTAAGAAACGAAATAGAAAACCTTGGTATACTAAGGGTTTACGAGTATCTGGAAAAAAAAGCCCTCCCTTTTTTACATAAGGAAATACGCTATGAACAATGCAACATTTTTAAATTACTACAATAGATACCGCAAGATTTATAAAAACTCAATCAAAATGGCTAAGTGGACCTACTTTCAAATATATAGATAAATAGTTCCTCCAATAGAGCAAAAGAGTCTTGGAAGATTTTAAATGAGCTAAGGGGCAAAAATAATGTCTTGGTTATTCCAAGTACCTTAGATTCCAATGTCCTCAATTCATTTTATTGTGATATTGCTGGTAACCTTGCAGCCAATATCTCACAAAAAATAGATCCCAGGAGCTATCTCAGCAATGTGGTAGTAGCCGAATTTTTCTTTTTTGCCCCCACAAGTGTGGAAGATCTTATACAGTTAATGGTTAATATTAAGAATAAGAGTTCATCAGGTTGGGATGGGCTTTCTTTTAGAATATTTTCTGCTTTACCTCTTGTTGCTTTGCAAGTCTTAGCCGAGTCAATTGACTTTTCATTTATGACTGGAGTTTTTTTTCTCATTTAGTACCAGAGTGCTTAAAAAGAGCAATGATTATTCCTCTTTACAAGGGTGGCGATCGCGACTGTCCTTCTAACGTTAGACCTATAGCGCTATTGCTTCTTTAGCCAAGATAGTGGAACGGCTTGTTAAGGTGAGGATGGTTTCATTTTTAAATAGGTTTGGCCTATTGAGTCTTCAGCAGTTTGGCTTTCGTGAGTCTGTGAGCACAAATGATGCTATCTTTAGCTTTCTAGAGCACCTGCACAACCGACTGAATGTTGATGAAGTTGCAGCAGCGGTATTCTGTGACTTGTCTAAGGCATTTGACTGTGTGAGTCACAGAGTGCTGCTGATGAAACTGGAGCTTTATGGTTTCAGAGGAACTGCCCTTGAGTGGTTTCGTTCCTACTTATCAAATCGTGTCCAGGCTGTCAAACTTAATGGTGATATCTCTAAGGAACTGAATGTAAATGTAGGTGTTCTGCAAGGATTAGTACTTGGTCCTTTACTTTTTCTCATTTATGTGAACGATCTGCCAAAACTGCAGGTAACTGGCAAATTTACATTGTTTGCCGATAATACCACCATCCTCTGGCACGACTCTGATGTTTCTCAAATGGAGGCCAATATACGTGTAGATTTGTTAAAAATAAAAGACTGGTGTGATGCAAAATTTTTGACATTTAATGTTTCTAAAACAAATATCCTTAATTTTAAATGTAATACAAATGATATATGTTTGAATAATGAAGCCATCACGATGCCACCGTTCAGTAAGTTTTTGGGTCTTTCCATAGACAGGTTCCTTAAATTTGAAGACCATATTGTGAATGTATGTAAAAAAGTCTCATCAGGCTGCTACGCCCTAAGGGTTATTGCCACCAATCTTAATTTCTCCATCGCCAGATCTGCATACTTCGCGATTATCGAGTCGCACCTTCGATATGGAATTTGCTTTTGGGGTTCATGTTCAAATTCACATTTTAATTCAGTGTCTGTACTCCAGAAAAGGGCCATTAGATATCTATGTGGGGCCAAGCCTCATGACTCATGTCGCCCGCTTTTTGTAAGTCATAAGATTTTAAACCTGTGTTGTTTTTTTATTTTGGAAACAGTTTGCTTAGTTTTTAGAAAATATAAACAGGAACTCCACTTAGGAAGCCACTATAATACACGACAAAATTATTTGATGAGGCTACCCATTCCTCATTTTGAACTTGTCCGTAGCTCTATCATATATGGTGGTAAAAAGCTGTTTAATAAACTTCCACTAGAAATAAGACTACTTAAGACTGAAAAAAGCCTACGTATAAGGACGAAAATAAATAAGTGAATTTTTTAATGATAAGCATTTAAGTTTTATATAGTTTTATTTTATTTTAAATTAGTTTCTCTTTTTTATTTCTTTAATGTACAGTCTATTGGCTTTGTCTACAACTTCTATGTTTATGTTTTATGTACAATAAAGCATTTTTTGAGTTTGAGTTTGAGTTTACCCCAACCCTATTCTAAATCAGGATTGGGATACGTCCAAAAGATTGCGTTCGTTTCTTGAACTGAGAAAAGACAAAAGTGCTTAATTCATCATTTCCAAAGTTAAATCAACGGTATTTGAAAATGATTATATATAAATAGCACTCTATCATCGATATGCATTTTATTTAGACTTTTTCTAAATTATGAAATAAATTATTGTCTGCCGACTTTAAAGCTTCTAGTTACTTCGGAAAAACATTGAGGAATTTTTCTTAGTTATAAATGCACAGCTGCGCTAGCCGAAGTGACAAATTACATAAATAGATCTTTAGATGAAAGGAAGTCAAGCATATTGGACCATACTCAAGCTTTCGACTTTATAGTAGTTTAGATATTTATTCAATCTTTTTTAAATTATGGAGTCGTGTACTTGGCCAATATTCGCCACTGGCGGATATTTGCCGTAATGTTTGTGTTCGATCTTGCCATCTCTAGTGGTTTACTTGTACAATTATTCGCGACTCATAGATTTTCGGTCTAGTTGTACCCCCAGCTAAACTATTCCTGGTTCCTTTGGCCAATGTATCTAAGTCTGAAAAAATATATTTTCTTGTTTAATCTCTATTTAGCAGAAATCTGTTAGTTGTAAGGTAAGTCGACCCTCAACTATGCCCAAACAATTCCAACTCCAGGTCAATTTTTTTTTCCAGAGAAATTGAAGTGTTACAAGCAAAGAGGGCAAATCTGTAAGAGAATATGAGAAATATAAAAAAAGTGTCGTCTAAATTAAACCTCGGGTTACTCCTATTGTTACCCTTCTCTCTCTCTGTCTCTAACAACACCAGCATCAGTATTTTAGGTATGAATCTACTATATGCTAGAATTCTGAAAATTGTTTTAGTTTTTGAAACAATATTTAAATAACTATACAATTAAAAGCCGTACTTAAATTAATTCAAAAATAGAGAGCCATTATATTATTAATTTTCAAATAAGTCAATGACATCAATTGAAAGAAGATCCAAATTGACAACTGCCTTTAGTTACTTGAAAATTAAACTAACGATCAGAAAAAATTCCATATTCTTCAATGCAGAAAAACCGTCTCCAGGCTTTTGACCCAGAAGTGATTTCCGAGATTAAAACATATTTCGAAAGAAATTTATAAACAAAAAAAAAGTTTGCATATTGAGGAATGTATGTATTATTCTTGAATATTTATCATGTTCATCGTTAGAGTTGATTGAAAAAAAACTGATTAGGCCCGGGACTTTATAACGTCCTGTGTTGTTACTTAAGAAATATTCTACGTATTGCCCTGTCAATCTTAAATTACATGTTAGAAAGGATCGATCAAATAAAGGATACATAAAGGTAAGGTATAGTTAGTAATATTTGAAGGAAAACTAAGGATCTCTACCAAATTTATATATATTATACCTTGATATTAGCAGGTCCAATAATAGCTCTTAAAAAAACAATAGATAAAATATCTTCAGAATCTTTAGATGAGTTGTTTTAAACCGTACTGTTTTCTCGAATATCTAAAGAATTTTGTATTGATCTCGCAGCAAATGTGTGATCTAAATAATTATGTAATTTGTGGTACAACTAGTTAGTAAAAGAGCCCAATTAGTTTCATAATATCAAAAAAGCTTAAATTAGAAAAGCTTTTTAATAATAGTGACTTTCAAATTACTTTATCACAAAAACAATAATAAATAAACCTGGTGGAAGTCAAGTGTCAAGGTCCATCGCATACATACATCCGCAGTTATTATTATCATATAAACTTTTAGTATTTTTCATACGGTAACCTTAGCAGTCGGTATACGGATTTTCCAAAGCGCGATAAAACTTATTGAAAATGGGATTATCGTCAATATTTACAGTTTTTGATTAAATCATGAGGTCCTAGGTCAGATTAATTTAAATTTTAAGTAAAGTAAAATTGCAATTAGTTTAGAAGTCTACCTTTGAACGTTCCTTGACCTAACAAGAAAAAAAGTTGTTATATGCATTCGATTTCCTTTTAGAGTCCCGCCGGAGTGCACTAACCGAGAGATAACTAACTTAACTCGCGCGGAGTTATTTAATTAGGGACCAAAGGACATGAAGAAAGTTGAGTTTTTTTTTGGCGCATTCGCGCTCGCCCTTCTCTTGCATGACGGGCACGCCAAAGTGTTCACCAAATGCGGCCTTACAAAAGAACTGTTGAATAATGGATTTGAGAGGAGTTACGTCGGGAATTGTAAGTTTTACTTTTGGCTCTGGATTACATTTTTTAGCAGGCTTGATTGGGGAAAGGTACATACTAATGACATCTTGTGTAACGTATTATTTTCTCACAGCGAAAACCGAATTCGATAATAAATTATAGAGGACAAATCACTCATTTTGGGTAATGAAGATTTGTGAGATACTTACATTTGTTTGTTAGTTCTTAAATACTCTCTATCAAAATTTATTGGAAACTCTTATAAATAATGTTTTATATTTATATCCAGACTGTCCCAAAAATAATGTAAATAATATCACACCAGATTCCTTTTAAAAAAGAATGATGTTAGGTTATTATATAAGAATGAGTTAAGTTTCCTAGTTCAAAAGTCAAAGACAACCAAGATATAGGGTGATAAACTTAAAATAATTTTATCTAAATTTTAGCCATAAATTTAGCATTTATTCTTTGCTTATAACAAAATCTGGTCAATTATTTGCTATATTAAAAACAAATAACGGTTTTTTTTATATGGCAAATATTAAACTGAATCTTTCTTAAAATTATGTCGTAGAGGAGCAACATTTTAATTCTGGACTTGTAATAGCACAGCTCCCATTCCAATATTGCTAGCATCTGTATCCAAAATACACTTTCCTTGTTGTTGTTGTAGGTATCCTAATATGGGACTGGAACATAAAGCAGCTTTTAGCCTTCGAAAAGCAAGATCGCACTCCGTGTTCCATTAAAAAGTGAATGTATGTTCTGTCAACTTATACAAAGGGGTCTATATATTGATGTCTATTGGCAAATCCGTCAACAAACTTTCGGTAGTCCAAAAAAAAATTACTTTCTGTTGAGAGAGCGGGTACTTCTTTGGGTTCAATTCAAGCTGGGCATTCTGGATTTTATTAAAAACTGCATTTAGGCTTTTGAGGTATTCATCAAAAGTTTTTACGAGAATTTTTACGAGAGTTTTTACCATTACGAGAACATCGTCAAGGTAAACACGGAATGTCTTCCATGTAAGTTTTCGTAGTACATATTCGAATATAGCGGAAATATTACACAGACCAAATAGTATAACATTAAATTGATATAAGATATTTCCAGTAAAAAATACAGTTTTCTCCTTGTGTTCTTTCTGGATGCCCACTTGCCAACATCCACTTTTTAGATCCTATGTCCAAAATCAGCTTGGACCGGCAAGAGTCGAAAGGGTATCGTTAAATCTAGGAAGTGGATAACTCTCTTCCTTGGGGCCGTCATTTAGATTTCTAAAGTCCACACACCATCTAGTTGATCCATTCTTTTTTGTCACTAGGACGACTGTCACTAGAAGACCATGGACTATTTGACTCCTTGATAATCTCTTTTTATAAGCATTTTGTTTAAAACGGACTCGGCCTCGTGGTGTTTGGTAGCAGGTAGTCTTCTAGGTGGCTGACAGATTGGTTGAGCATTTCCAGTAGTATATGTATAATATTTGGTTAACTACTTCAGTTTTACCATTAGGCTTTTCAAAGATCTCTCTGTGGACGGTGATAAATTGTTTGGCCGCAGAAAGATGTTTCGAATCCTTTTTGAAGCTGTTTAAATTCGTGTCGCGTTTCTTGGTCAAAGAAATCGCGCAACCTTGTTGACATATGGATACAGACCTTACTGGTTGGTATAAAGTCACCAAGTCGCACTGGCTTATCTTAACGCTAGTGGGAAGGATGTTGGCAATCTTTATGGGAATGTCATCTCCTGATGTGACCAGTGACTTTGCCACATATTTACAGGCATTCTCTTGTTCTTGGATCAATCAAGTGCAGCTCCTAGAATTCTTCTATAATCTTCCAAAAATGATCTTCTTACTATTACTACTCAGTCAAACAGAATTTGTTGCCACAACCCTTATAGCAGCTACAGGCTTTTGAGATAATTCAGGGGCCTTAATCTTCATAAGCCAACACTTGCCCCTTTGTGGTGACTGTACTTAGTTTTCCAGATTGGTTCGTGAGCAAACGAGATCGCATCTAGACTCGATAGTCATGTTTCATGTTTACAGTGCATCCACATCAATAACACTGAATACTTTGGCGGCAAGGAGTCTGCTGGATTCCTTCTTTAAATTCCTGCCCTATATGCTTGATGATCTCTGAAAACAGATTTTGTAGACCATTGTTATTGGCATCACCCTTATTCTCTTCTATGGATACAGCTCTAATCTTTATGGAAATATTATATGCAGCTTCAATATCAAGGGTTTTATTCAGTGCTTCACTGCTGTTTATAAATTTGGTGATGCGCAGCTTTCTTTGGATTTCTTAATATCTATACCATGTATAAAATATTCAGCAGTAATTTTGCCTTGGACTTCCTCAGAGATTTCTGGACAGGCCATATGAATAGGGCCGGTTATATCTACCTCAAACTCTTGTAAGGTGTTTCCAGCCTTGATGTCTAGATTTTCCTTGAGATTATTGTTATTCACCAAATCTTCTCTCTAGGACTATGGCCAATGTCTCTTAGTCTTTAGAAAAACTACCACGAAAGCGGTTGCTTTATCATCATTATCACAGCCATTGGCTGATGCAGCTGCTTCAAATTGTCGCTTGCATATTGCTCAAGAAGTCTGGCCATCAACCGTTGAAGTCTATATATTTTGTGAGATGCTAAGAGCTTAATCCCACTGATGGTTGCATTTTTATACGGGTTATTTCGGACTGTAAGTTTTTTGCACAGTTCCTTATGTCCTCCATCCTGTTTCCTATTTTGTGTTGCTCTTCCGAAATTTTTATTTTTTATTTGTTATTTCTGCTCGTTCGCCCATAAAAGCAGCTTGTATTAATTACTAGATTCTTTCCTCTTGTTTATGCTTCTCTAGGCGTCTTCTTTCCTCCTCTTGTTTTTCCTATCGTAGTCGCTCTTCCTCCTATTTTTCCTGTCGTCTTTGCTCTTTGGTTTTATCCATAATTTCGGAAAATGAATTTATTTATTTGGTCAATCTCATCACTTTCTCGTATTTACCATAAAAATTTTAAAATTTTTCGTTTCCCTGATCCCTTTCAACTTCCTTTTCTCTTAATACTTTGTGGTGCAAAATGCCTTTTTTTCATCCCTTTTGTGACACCAATTGGTACAGATTTCCTGTGGAATCAATAAACAAGCACATATGAACACTAAACACTAAACTTTTAGTCACTTCTTCAGTTACTATTTTCAATCACTTTCAACACTCAAATAATAACTATAAACTGAAACATCGAAACCGAAACATCCGGAACTTTTCTATAAAAAAATTCCTATAGGCTTTCCCTACGGAGATGGATAGGCAGAGAAGGATACATTGCCGGGCCTCCTCGGTCTCCCGATCTAACGCTATTGGATTTTTACCTACGGGGTCATCTCAAAACCTTACAACCGAGGTTCAACCAGGTCGATAATGAGGAGAAACTTTTAGAGAGAATCAGGATTCATTGTGATGTGATAAGGAACAATCCAGGGTTGGGTTGGGTTGGGACATAAAGGGACTTTGGCGAGCCAAGTTCTGGTTGTATTCAATCAGTGGTTTAGTAATAAAGTTTTGATAGAATTTTTAAAGCTTTAGATCTGCAAATAGTGTACTCAAGTATAGATTGAATAGCACAAAAAAGTAAAATATTTTTAACTAATAGTAATTTAGTAATTTTCGAAATCAATACAAAGTTGAGTAATTTTTAGAATCAGAGAAAATTAAGTTCCAATTTGAATTTTTTTTTTAAGTTCATTAAACTTATTGATCAGTTTTTGAGGCATGTTCAAGTTCTAGTATGCATTATACTAATTTCCAGATTTTTTTAAGTCGTAGTTTAAATAGCAATAAATCTTCTTTTGAAGATTCTTTACTCGTTAGTATTACAATATATACGGGCTATTTTCAAAGTTGAATAATTTATTTTAACTGCTTGTGGGGCTCGTCAAAATTTGATATACCATAAATTATCTATATAAAAGTTGCATAATAAACTACTGCTCTTACCGTTTATCAAAATTTCTGTTATTCTATGGTTCAGTTGTAACTATTTAAATTAATCAAGATTTAAAAAAAAAAATAAATATATGTTAGTTACCTTTAGTCAACTGTATATTTTTAGTTAGTTAACGTGTATATTTTGTTTTTTTTCTTGTGAAAGATTTTGTAGTAAGTCTACGCTACCTAAATAAAATTTTAATGATTTCTTAAATTAATATGAATTAAAAATAAAACGGTTATCTGAAAATATATAAAGCAGAGCAAAGTTGGATCACTTTACAAAGGTATGGTGTAAATTGCACCAATAAATAGAAACAATATAGGTATTTACGTATAATTATGGAAGTTTGATCGGTTTTAATTTTTTGGATCAATATGTACTATTTGCATGATTGTACATAAAACTAGATCTAAGGCCGTTTCTTATTGTTTTTAGTAAATTGTATTGTCATAAAAATGCTTTTTAGTTACTAAAATGGAGCAAAATTATTTGTTATAATTTTAGGGGTTTGTCTAATAGAAGCTGAAAGTGCTAAAAATACGTCCAAAATAACTGAAAAGGCAGCCGGAGGAAAGTCACTTGGGCTGTTTCAAGTAAGTCAAAGAAACATTATTACTGCAGTATCATTATTAATTAAATTTTATCATTTAAAAAAATAAATAGAACAAAAATTATTTACATCATATAAATACACAATAAACAAAGTTTGCGGGTGGATCAAATTTAAAACTAAAACATGTCTTCCTTATAGTAGAATATTAATAACAACTAAATAACAATAATTAAACGAAGAAATTTTTAAATACTTATTTATGAGTTTACGAGGAAATATACCATTTTTGGCGCAATAATTAGAAGACTTTTCTCTAAAGACATATAATAAACTATAGGGGTAGTAATCATTTAATAACAGCAAATGTTTTTGGGAATTGATGATTTGGGCTATGTTGAGACAATTAATTATTACATAACAGCCTAACAATAGTTTGGATGTAAAGCGAAAACATTTGCAACACTTTTCCTTCTGCAAACAAGTTTCTGTAGAAAAATGCTTACTTTTAAATAAAACAAGTTTTAATATAGCTTTCTGAGTTATTTCTTCAACGTTTTAAGTTTTCCACTGATATAATCAACCTGAGTACCCCGCTTCATATGTTTATTAAACAATACTTCCAAATATGTAACGCTATTAACAGTCTTAATAATGCAATAATGCAATGACACTTTGGATGGCCATGTATTCTATATTTATGTATTTTAATAGTCAAAATTTAAGGTGATGTGGCTCTATTCGTTGTAAAGCAGATGAAAAGGAATTTCTCTGCATTAAAAGAAAGTAATCACTAAACATGACACTATATCAACTTTTTACTCCTTCCATGTGCTCATACAAACAACAATTGCAGTGTCATCCATATAGCAGATAACATTATTATCGTTCAACAGTGTAAATAAGAAATCTATATTCAACACAAAAAGAACTGAACCCTGTGGTACCCCATAAATCACGATGACTGATTGACTCAGCGCTTCATTTATTTTTATTAATTCCATTCATTTGAAATTGAAAGAACTCGTCTATTATCTCAAAGAGACCTACGTAACTAGAAAAAAAATAAAACATTCTAAGTTCAAACAAAGCCTTGTTTTGAGACTGAGACTTTTAAAAAGGTTATATGTATTTTTTTCTTTACATTCCAAGTCGGTCCAGTAATACAGGGTGTTTTAGAACTACGGGATCAAACTTCTGGGGGTTGTTCAGTGCAACAGAAGAATATGAATTCTTCTGTTGCACCTTCATGTACCTTTTGTACATGATACCATAACAACAAAAATCAACGCTTATCAATGTCAATTCTCAATGTCATGTTTAAAAATTTTATAGCTTACAATTTTTAAACATTTATTGCTAATGGAAAACTTTACCAATCAAGAATTGGCGGATATGCATTTGTCAGACGAAGCAACAAACTGCAATGCACGAGCAGCATCGCGGTTGTATCATGAACGTTATCCTGAATGACAGCATCCTGGATACAAAAAGTTTATTGCGGTTCATCGGCGGCTCGCTGAGACAGGCAT
Source organism: Anthonomus grandis grandis (assembly GCF_022605725.1). NCBI lineage: Eukaryota > Metazoa > Arthropoda > Insecta > Coleoptera > Curculionidae > Anthonomus > Anthonomus grandis. The sequence continues at coordinate 36,617,871 of NC_065547.1, read as the reverse complement.
GTTTAAGACCAAGATGCATGATACTGGTGTTGCTCGAACCGTAAGAACGGTCGAATTTGAAGAAGAGGTGCTTCAGCGAGTAAATAGCACACGTGACGTCGCTAAGAATATGAATACGAGTAACGCTTCTGTCTGGCGGGTACTACACGAGCAACAACTCCATCCTTACCACTTCCAGAAAGTTCAAGGTATGACTGCAGCCGATTATCATCCTAGAGTTCAATTTTGTCGATGACTTCTGGATCACATCATTGCACAACCAAATTTTTTACGATATGTTTTGTGGACCGATGAAGCCTCTTTCACAAGAGACGGTATTTTTAATAGTAGAAATAGCCATGTTTGGGACGAAGAAAATCCTTATGCAATTTTTCCAAGAAAACATCAGAATTAAATATAATATTAAATAATAATCAACATTGTTGGCGATTATTTAATTTGGCGATAACTTCTACCGGAACGGTGAACAGGACCTATTTATCTGCGTTTCTTGGAGGAAGTTCTCCCAGAACCTCCTCAGAAAAATGTTCCACCAAACGTTAGACAGCAAATGTGGTTTCAGCATGATGGAGCGCCGGCTCACTTTGCTGTACAAGTACGCGAGTATTTGGCTCAGCGGTTTGGGCACCGTTGGATTGCCAGAGGTGGAGCAGTTTCTTGGCCTCCTAGGTCACCCGATTTAACGTCGCTCGATTTTTTCTTGTGGGGACATGTAAAGTCTTTAGTCTACGAAACTCCAGTTGAATCAGAGCTAGACTTAATTGGACGAATAACAGCAGCATTTGAAATCATTCAAAACGAGGATCAAGATTTTAGTGTGGTCCGCCGAAATCATGTGCGGCGTTTAAATCGGTGTATTAAGGTTGGAGGAAGACATTTTGAATAATTGTTCTGATGGTATCATATACAAAAGGTAAAAATAAATGCATCAGATCCTATTTAGGTAATTAATATTTTTTCTAAATTTAAACGGGTCTTAGGGCCGTAGTGGCGTAGTGACACATTTCCGGACATGGGTTCCTATACTCAAATGGATTCTACTGTTGCACTGAACAACCCTTAGAAGTTTGATCCCATAGTTCTGAAACACCCTGTATATGTAGCTACTTTTGACTTAGTGTCAAAATCCCTAGCTAAATCAAGGAAAACGACCGTTGATTCATTTCTTCTTGGTATTAAAATTATTAAATATTTTTTAGAAAGATTTATTAATGCATCCTCGGTTTTCTCTACAATTCTCTTTAAAGCCATATTGGGTTAATGACAATGTTTATGATAAGAATTAATGATTTATGTTTATCCAAATAAGGACACATCTTACATTTGATGCAATTTTCTAAAATTTTACTAGTATTTAACTGTTTGTGAGAGCAATGGATCGCTAATTACAATAAAAAACTATCCTTTAAAACATTTTTATCAACAGGTATCACAATAGTTTCCTTAATTACCAACTTCAAAAACAAGGTGAAATGCCATTTCCTAAATCAAATTTGCTGTAACTTAAAGATTTTATGATTTTGTCTAATTCGACCCTAGAGAAAGGTTTTAAGAAATTGATAACTATCGTTATTTTAATTTTTTTATGAAAGTTACATGTTGAGCTAATTACACCTTTAACATTAAGTTAAACCTTTCCTCTTAAACTTCTAGATAACCGATCTTTCTAATGTTGACTTATTTTATAACACCTTTCTAAGTCATTCAAGGTCAGTTATTTCTATTTTTAATTATGCATTTTATAAAAAAATTTATCTGGGATTAATCCCGCATATATCAATAAGATACGCGAGATACCAAAAAATTGTCAAAGACTGGTATGAGTGGTAATTCGGTACAATAATCTTTTAGTGATATTTAAATTAAGTAATGTTATGTATATAAAGAAAGTAATAAATTTTTAATAAAAAGCTGATATAAATCTCAATTTATTAACGGAAGTTATAAATCTTTTTCTGGCGTAGCCCCTTTTAATTTTTTAACGCAAGAACTGGTCAAGGTCCTTGAGATCTAGTACAGCATCATACAGTCAAAAAGGAGAATTGAAAATCTTCCATCTAACCTGATTTGGGGAAACAGACAAACTTACTATTCTTAAAAAGAGATATTTAAATTCTATTGCTTCTCTAGATAAGTTTTATAAGATGGTAATTTTTCTAGAGTTAATTTTCTTTTAATTAATATCATTGACTGCAACATTCCTCCTGCAAAATTTTAATCTTCTTACCGAAAACTTTGATTCTTTTACTCTTGATTTAAGTCATGTTATTAAGTCATTGTAAGAGCTTATGCCAAAATGTGGTTCATAAAAACGAAATATTACAGCTTCTTGTCGGCTTCTTCAGAGCCTGGTGTGAATGTATTTTATTAGAATTCAATGATACCTGAATAAAGCGTAGTCAATGAGCCAAATCTTTTCAACTTATTCTACATCTCTTGATTGATATTTCATGCAGAAGCATATAGAGTTTCTGGGTTATTTATTTATATTCGATTTTATTATTGAATTGATTATTTTACTTACTACATTTCCATTTGTTTTAATTATGGTCTATCATACAAATAATAAGTCATTTGTTATAAAGTTGTACCTATCCATAATTTTTAGTACCTTATAATATAAAAATCATCAGATATCCCAGAAGAGTCTCATCTACATCTTTAACGCTTGAATATATAATAGTTCGTATTTACTTACTTTGCGCATCTTTCATAATTTTTATTAATGATTGGAGATTTTTTTATGATAACCGATACACTTGCTGGGCTTGTAAGTAAAAGTCTGGAATTTTTACTGGATAGTAGTTTATCTTACAACCTTTATAATCATTTGTTGTATCAAATATTCGTCAAATGTTGAGCTTTACCACATGTTGCACAAAGGACTCTTAATATGACATATTTCAGTTACTATACTGCTGCCGTGTGACTACATTTGGATGATTGTTCTTGTGGTTGGTTTTACTCTTAAAATGTGCATATACAAGTTATGAGAGTGCAACACAAGGTTCTTCATGTTTTTTCTTACTTTGTTAGACAAGATTCACTCCAGGTTCATTCTTAAGGCACAACTAAACTAGATCTGGTATACTGCCAAATGAATAATTTATCATTCTAATATTTTAAGTTCGTTGAAAATCAGAGTCTTTAAGGATAGGCATAAAAACTGTCAATAAAATAAATTAGTATTTTTTTATATTTCTGTCTTGCATCCCTTTCTCTTTTTGCTGTTGGCTTATTGTGGTTTAGTACGTAAATAATTAATTCATTTTAATTTCATTTAAACCTTTGTTCACGATTTTCTTAAATCAAATAATGTACATACTCATTAATAGAGAAAAACAAAAAAATATGTAAAAAAAAATTATAAGAAAACTAAAAATTAAGCTAATTAAAAATATACAGTGCTTTCATTTCAAAACGATCCACCCTTAATAACTTTCTTATAAAAAAAAAAAAAAAAACACGTCAAATTAGATATACAGGGGGACGTCTAATTATGCATTTACTGAAGTTCTGTCAATCACCTCCTCACCTCCAGCTAACCTCACTTTAATATGTCAAATGGGAACCCCCATCATGTGATACATCATAGTAAGCAGCGTAAAATTCTCTATTCAACGGTACCAAAAAAAAAATGAAATCGGTAAATGTGTAAGCAAATAGTTAGCGAAAATGTCTAGAAATAATGAATATTTTATTTACGCCAAACTTTGGTATTTTAAATGAATACTTTTAGTGTGGTACCTACATCATTTTAAAATTCTTACATTTTTTATAATAGATCATAAAAAAAAAACAAGTGATTTAGAAGTTAAAATGTGTGGTAACAAACAGTACATTTAGTTCAAGCAAATTATTTATTTTTTTAAGTAAAGAATGTGTAACGTTATTTGCGAGAAAAAAGAGTGTCTTCAAATTTTTTGCAAAAATCTTTGCAGTCTTATAACTTTGTATGTGTATTTATTTCACTTATATTTTTTGCGAAATCTACCTAATAGGTACAAAAAAACACTGCAATACCTTACTATTTTAAGGCATTTAAAAAGCAGGCGATGTATTATTTTTAAAACTGTCAGTTTGACGCGTGCAATTTTTCAATTTTAGTTAAAACAGTGAGTTAATAAAATGGTGTATACGCTAGCCGAAAGAATAGAAATAATTTTCCTTTATGGAGCTCAAGATCGGTGTGCTCGCAGAACCGCGAGAGCATTTAATGAAAGGTATTAAGATAAAAACGTGAGCCATAAATACGTATTAGAAATGATACGAAAATTTGAAGAGACGGGATCGATTTGCAATAAGAAAAAATATGAAAATAGAGTTGTCGATGAAGCATACTAAGTTAAAGTACTAGGACAATTTGCTATGGATCCAACTTTGTCTATACCAAAGGCCGCAAAACTAACAAATATTTCCACTGGTTCCGTACAAGTTAAAAAAAAATTAGTTCTTTCCTTATAAAATTCATATTCTTCACGAACTCGGAGAAGATGATTTTGATAGGAGAATTCAATTTTGTGAAGTGATATGCCAGCGAATTTGACGACGATCCCCATTTATTGAAGAACATTAAATTTGCTTCAGTGACGAATCGACCTTTTTTTTAAATGGCCTGGTGAACAGACATAACTGTAGATACTAGGATAATGAAAATCCGCATGTTTTTTGGGAAGGCCATACCCAATATCCCCAAAAAATTAATGTTTGAGCAGGAATTTATGAGAATGAAATAATCGGGCCATTTTTTTTGGAAGAAAATTTGACTGGCGACATTTATTTAAACCTTTTAGAAAATGCAATATACCCTTCCATCATCCAATCTTTGGAAAATCAAGTAGATCAACATGGTGCTATATTATTGAATGAAAATAATATACATTTTCAGCAGAATGGAGCTCCCGCATACTACACTTTGGTAGTTCGAGAGTGGCTTGATGAAAATTTTCGAGAAAAATGGATTGGCAGACGTGGTGCAATCGAATGGCCTGCGCGGTCTCCGGACCTAACCCCACTAGACTTTTTTCTTTGGGGCTACTTAAAAAGAAAAGTTTATAAAACCCCACCTGAGAGTATTGAGAATTTAAAAAATAGAATATTTTAAGAATGCAGAGAAATTAGCGGGCAGACCCTTGCCAATGTTCGTAAGGAGTTTGAAAATAGGCTTTTTTATTGTCTTGCTAATAAAGGCGCGCATTTTGAACATTTAATAAAATAAATTTGTTAAACTAATTAAATTTGTTTTTCTACCCTACCGATTTACACTTTAATTGCTTCTTGGTCAATCAATTTAATTTTTTTTTACAACCATTGATAGCATAATGAATGCCCTTTAAAATAATGTATCACACCATGGGATAGCCATTTGACATACCAAAGTTTGGCGTAAATAAAATATTCATTATTTCTAGACATTTTCGCTAACTATTTGCTTACACATTTACCGATTTCATTTTTTTTGGTACCGTTGAATAGAGAATTTTACGCTCCTTACTATGATGTATTACACGATGGGGGTTCCCATTTGACATATTTAAGTGAGGGTAGCAAGAGGTGAGGAGGTGATTGACAGAACTTCAGTAAATGCATAATTAAACGTCCCCCTGTATATCTAATTTTAGGTTTTTTTTTTTTTTTTTTTTTTTTAAAAGTTATTAAGGGTGGATCGTTTTGAAATGAAAGCACTGTATAGATGATACATTCAAAACTGAATTAATTTTTCACTACTAATATTTCCTTTTTAAGATAAACGACAAAGAATGGTGCTCATGGAAATCCGCTGGAGGAAAATGTAATGTGAAATGCGACAGTGAGTAGATCTCAAAAATTGAATTTATTTATTATTTGCTTACACCATTTTTCTAATTTTAAGCTTTAATTGATGATGATATAAAAGACGACTCTATATGTGCTAAGAAGATCCAAAGCGAACTTGGTTTTCGTGCTTGGGAGGGGTGGATGCGAAGTTGCTATAGACGAAACCTTCCCTTTCCTCCTTGCTAAAGTCTGTATGCCACCCATTTGACTAAAAATCGAAATATCGATATAGATTATTATATAGAAATCTGGTATTAGTAATGCATCTAAAGAGCAACGTTTTTATTTATCAATACAAGATTTGTTTATTTAGCAATATTTCATGAAACTATTTTTAGTCTAAGGTTATAAAAAACAATAAATATTAAAATTTAAATTGTGTATTATTTTTAATAATAAATAACTTTTCAATAAGAAATTCGAGTAGTTGCGTAATTTTATATATCAATAAAATGATTCGTAGGCCTCGATAGTCCAATTATTGTTTTATCAACATTTTGCTAACATTTTAACTAATAAATTATTAGATTTAGCATGTTAAATAAGAAATTGGCACTAAGCTATGAATAGAGATATAAAAAGATCGTATTAAAAAAATTCGAAAACTCTTGGTAAAGAAATGATACGATTGACGCACAAAAACACACAATTGCTATATATTTATAAGTAATTAATTATAAAAATATACAGAAGCGTGTTTGGTAACATCGGGTTAAGTACAATTTTATAACTTAGATTAGAGTATTATTTGTTTAATATTTTCGGAAATTATCTAGATTTACTTATCACCTATATAAATAAAATAAAATAAGGTATCTAAAACAATTTCAAATCACGTAGCACTAGTTAATTATGAACCATCTTGGATTGACTCTGCTAAGCCCATTTTCGCATTCAAAAAAAACCTTAATAATTAATATAAATGCATTCACAACAGAGAACATTTTGAATCTACTTAAAGCTATTTCCTGAGACAAGTTCCAAACAAGGAGAGTACACGCAATAATGCAATAGCAGAAAATGACACGATTAGAGTAGCGTCCATAAATTTGACTAGGAAGTGGAGTAGCAAGTTAGAGAGGTCAATCATACCTCGGAATAAAAAATGCTCAATTATTATATTAGAAATCTGACAGTATCAAGGACCTTGAGAAAGGAAATAGATTTACATAAAGAGCCTGGTTTATATGAGTCCTATAAGGAACTCTTCCTGTAAATTCTTGAAATCCTAAATTTGTATTTATCAATCCAAGGGAGAGCCTTAGATTGCGTTCTAATAATGTCAAAACTTGATCATTCAAGAAGCCATGGACGGATCAACGATTTTTGGAACAGAAAAATAGAACACAGATTTCAAGTAACGATTCAACAGCTTGAGTTGTATGTTATAACAGTTGTATGTCATCTCCTTATGACTGCATATGAGAATTTGAATAAATGAGCTAATAAATACAAAATTAGTATACAGCTTTGTGACGCAGCTGAATCTATCGCTCCAATATGAAAAAATAATACCACATAAATTTGAAATACCATGTAATATTCTAAATAAATTGAAGCAACACCTAATTTCTTAACAAGCGTTCCTTTAATATTGCCCGAAAGGTTTATTAAGGCCGTTACTGTATCCAGGCCGAACCACAGATTGATAAATCAATAGTAAGTTATTCAGAGCCAAATAGCCATTTCGTTGTGTCTGGCTCATTCTGTCTCATACTTCGAATAGGTGATAAATATACTGGTCTCAAATCTTTTACTCTGCGAGAATGTTTTACCTTAGGCATTAAAGGACTAAAACCAAAGACTGTCTATAAGGAAAGTAAATCTATATAGCAACTAAAATATGTAAGTAGTTGCTATAAGGCAATCAGAAAAGAAAAATACAAATCTTTTAAAGTTAGAAATGTCCAAGAACTCTTGCCTAATGATTATTTTCTTAGAATGCAGTTTTGTGAACAGTGGATGGAACGAATTAACAATGACCCCACAATTACAAACAAAATACTATTTTCAGACGAAAGTACTTTCTGTACAAATGGTACAGTCAACAAACAAAATACTCGAATATGGGCGCGAGAAAATCCTCACGTCGTCCAGGAAACGCATACACAAACAAGACAGAAACTTAACGTGTAATCTTGGAGAACGATAATTGGACCATTTTTCATAGAGGGTAGCCTGAATACTGCAAAATATTTAGAATTACTTCAGGTGCAGGTCATTACCGCATTAGGAAACGCTGTTCAAAATGGCAGGATAATTTTTCAACATGATGGAGCCCCCGCTCATAGTGCAGCGACTGTTACCGAGTTTTTGAATGCCACGTTCCCAGGACGCTGGATTGGACGTCTTGGGCCATCTAAATGGCCGGCGCGAAGCCCCGATCTTTCGCCTTTAGATAACTTTTATTGGGGCTATCTATCATCGAAAGTGTTTGATATTGTTAGAGGCAGACCCAACAATATCGAAGAACTTCGTAATAGAATTATCGAGGCTTAGCGTACCATTACTCCCCGGCAGCTCTTGTTTGGCTCAATTTGGAGGTCACTTAGAACAATTTATTTGAAAGGTTTTATTTGTTTATTGTTGATTTTTAAAAATATATTTTTGAGATTTTGAGGAAATTATTTTGTGTCACTGTCAGATATTTGTCTACCTGCTATGAAGTGTAAAGGTAATGAAGGTTGCGAGGTGCAGAAAAAGCAAACTTTTTCATCAGAAAAACGTATTTTAAATAGGTTTCTCGCAAATTTTTTTGCAAAATAATGGGATTTTTTAAAGTCTGTTAACTTAAACTTCACTTGTTCCAAGTTTCAATACTATCGATTAAATAGAACAGGTTCTGACATGGGGTTGAACATATTACACGTAAAACCCTATGACCCGAGATAAAAAAAAATGCACTGTATGTATACATGTATTAATTCTATCGAAAAAAGTAAATTTTTTTCATTCAACTTTATCTCCCTGTAGTGTAAAATCTAAGGCGTTTAAAACATTTTGTTCATAGGAACTTTTTTGCTTGATTTCATTCAAAGAATATGTCCCTGAATTTCATCGCAATATTAAAAAAACACCTTGTATATACTTTTTACCGGAAAATATTTTAGACTTTCAACACAGTCTTAGTAGTATCTAAATGACTAAGGATTGGGTTTCTTTAAAAAGCCTGTGATGTTGATTTTAGTTATTTATACTGATTTAATATGTCATTTATGCGAAATATATATTTTATTTATACAGTATTTTCTGCTGAAGCGTTACAGAATCTGTAACTTTCTTAACTTACTGAGATTAGAGTTAGTCTAAAGTGTTTAAATAGATCTCTATACCCTTCAGATTTTTTTGCGCTTTTTTTTGCCTATGAATTAAACATTCTTTAAATACGAGACCTAGATAATTCGAACTAGCCCCCATAGACCAAGCTAGAAAGCAAAGCTAACTCGTTATTGAAGTTGAACTCTATTAAAACTTTTTATATAAAAGGACAATTCCCTCCCGCAATATGCACCCCTCGAATCCTAAAACGGACCCTCGGGCACGTACAAGATAAACTAAATTACGATGCAAATTACGCTCATTATTTAATCCCGAAAGTCCCCGCACTATTATATATTCGGTGCAACTATTCTGTTTTGGAATTACATGTTATTCTAGCCGTTTAGATAACAATTGGTGAAACAACAATATTTTCTTAGACTCAGGTCCAGTTTAGTATGGAAATTAAGTCCCAATTGGAATGGATTTATATAAAATCAATATTGATTTAAATACAGCTAATAAATAAATTAAAATAGTAGAATAAATACCTATTATCATATGTGCATGCTAAAACAAACGTTAAAAATATATCACTCAAAGCACAGTTAGCGTTTATGTGTGATTTATAACTTCATGTTTCGATTAACGTGACAATTTGACATTCAAACTCCTAATCGGATAAATAAGTTATAGCCAGATTATAAATAGGATTTAGGTAATAGCACACTAAGCTTGAAGTAACAAGCAGGCAGAGTGTACTTGAAACTTTTAATACATTTTATGTCTATAAAAAAATTAGGTGTTTCATAAAATTCTGTAATTTCATTGCACATTTAGATGTGAGTTTTCAGAATCGAACAATTATTAATACCTTGTTAGTGGATTTATTGACTGATTATATCTAACATAGGGCAAAGTTTAAAGTTCAAAGGTAACCTCTGATACTGCAATAGTTGCTTTTCGTGTCTTCTCTTGCATTAGTTTCAGTAAACTGCTGTTTTGCACTAATATAAATCTCTCTAAAAGTCTGACGATATAAAGCATAAAATGTTTTCAGATATTGAAGTAAAGATATTTTCCTCAAAAGGACAAAAACTACACCAGTTTTTACTAAAAGTTATGTCTCTTCTTTTTCTTACAATTACAAGTTTTTTTTTTAATTTATGCTAAAACTTGTAATATTTTTCTTTAAGAACATTGAAAGGCTAGAATTGGCATTGCCGTGGGACTAGTTGCCGTAGGCAGTTTGTTTGCTTGCAACATCTCTGATGCAATTATGACAAATGCTTATGTAGAAATGCCAAAAAAAGACTATATATTATCATAAAAATTTGTCACTTATTTTGACAGACACAAATCACAATTACTGTTCCTCTTTAATAAAATATGATAACATATATAGTATTTTAGAGAAAAAACCAACAGCATCGCAACGCCGCTCGATCACATTGTTGATTTCACCGACATAAGGAATCTTTACCAGTGCCGTCGTCAAAACATATTTAAATGATAAATATTTATTAATAATAGATTATGCTTTACAATATTACCATTTATAAACTCTATGCGTATTTTTAACATACATTTATATTTTGTACTTCATAAGAGTGAAGATACCTATCTAATAAAAAGCATTTTTATGGAAACTAAATATACATATTAAACTAGTAAACAAAGTTGTTGTTTACTAATTGTAGTCTTTCAATGTTCTAAGGTTTTTCTACTCAGGCTTTTCCCTTCCGACTCTGAAGCCCACACAGTCGTTGTTCGACTTAAATGTGTAAAAATGTTTACACGCCTAAGCATTAGAATTTCAAAAACTATTATACAAGGTTTCCACTACGAACTACGGCAATGGATTTTTCGAATTCTCTTTATTAGTTATTGATTTTGGGAATGGTGAGTCCTGCATTGTAGTAAGACAAAAATACACGTTAATTGTTAAAAGGTACCATGTCCCTATGAGCCTCAAAAGTCTTTTAATAAAAGTTTTCACAAAAATTTACCCAGGGAGATTTCGCGAGGAGTAAATCCTTCATACCAAAATAATAATGCAGTAATTAAGTTGCAAATCACTCAAAGAACGACAAAATTTCAGAAATGCCAAATATCGACTAGCATATAATATATGTAAATAGAGTAAAATTCAAGAGCTGTCGATATAAATAAAGGATATATACGTCAATAGTTTCTGTAAGCTTAGAATATATTTGCACTTAGATAGTTGTTGAATTTTTAGTGCGAATATGACAGCTATTTAAGTGGATTGTAAACAATAGCTTTTAAAATTTAAAATATTTAGAGTCTTCCAAACATAAAATAGCTGTCTAAATTGTTAGAATTGACTATTGTTTAAACTGACTCATAAGTCAACCATTATTTGCAAAAAGATTTTGAATCCGAATATTAGTATTTAAAAACATCTTTTTATAAATTATTCTTGAAAACGGTTCCTACATTTTAGTCTGATAAATTTCGTAAATGACGTCAGTAATAACAAAGCGGCAGTTGAATTTTAAATGGTTCTTTTGTCAAGTTTTTATCATCCCCAGAGATAAGTAGGAAAGCTTCATCGCTGGAAAAACAGGCTTTTTGATATGGGGAAAGTTATGATTAAATTATACACGACTTGAGGCTAAATACCCTCTTCTCTTGTCGAGGAGGCTTTATCGCACGTTAAATTTCGCAGATAAATTCAAAAAGTTGAACGAGAACAGCTTTTTCTTTTGACGTTAAATGCTTTGAGCTGTTTTATTTGCATCTGGTGGCAATCTTAAAATATATTTTCTGGCCATTTGTCAGATGTTTGATTTTCACTGGCAACTTAATCCTTTGTAGAGTTCTACATGAATAGCAGCTACACAAAGAATACGCACAGATCAGTCAAATAGTATTATATTAAATGGATTTTTATGTAGTTTTAGGCAATGCTTTCGAACATTTAGCTACATCTACACCTAAAGATTTAGAAGAAATACCTAATGTTCCTCGTATACAAATTGTGATTCAATATATAATAATAATAATAATAATAATAATAATAATAATAATAATAATAATAATAATAATAATAATAATAATAAATAATATAATATAATAATATAATACTGGTTGACTCGTGCAGATCTATTTCCTGAAACTGAAGGCTTTATGATGGCTATACCAAGACCAAGTGATTGCTACAAGAAATTACCAGTACATTACTAAAGATGAGAAAGTAATCGACGATGTAGAAAATGCCTGCGCGCACTGGAGACAATTCAACATATAACATCAGGATGCACATCTCTATTAGCTGCCGAATATCTGCACCGACATAACTGGCGAAACTTTCCCCTATTACCAGTACAAACTAGAAACTGTACTTGAAAATGACGACTTTGGCCTCTACTAGGACAGAACTCTTTTGACCGATAGGACGCTGACTTGAAACAGACCAGATATAATCTTAATAAACAAAACCCAAAGAAAAACCTTTCTAATTGACATAGCAGTGCCAAACACCAATAATGTCCTAGAAACGATACACACTAAACTTGCTAAATACGCAGATCTAGCTCACGAGATAAAACAACAATGGAGGCAAGATAATGTATATATACTCCCTCTAGTTATTTCATCCACTGGAATTGTCCCTTTAACACTGTCCAAAAACCTTAATGCATTGGGTCTTTCCTCCTGGACGATTGTCACTATACAGAAATCTGTTATACTGAATACATGCACTTGAAATTGACAACACCGCTATCAGCGAGCTAAAACAGAAAAATAATAATAATAATAATAAGGTCTTTATTAAAAAAAATAATAACAGGCTATACCTCAACAACGTTTTACCGAGAACTACAAATTATTTCTTCAATTTTTTTGCGAAATGTAAAAAGATTTTTTAAACTAAAATGTTTGATATACTTATTATACAATAATACTATATTATATGTAAAACAACGTTGAAAAATTGCCTTGTGACGATTCGGCATAGAAAGAGTATTAGATCTAATGGGTACTATTTGAACATCTTGTCGAAACAATAATTTGGATCTTAAATACTGCGGAACAGATATTTCAAGTAGTCTAAATGCAAATATCATGAAAAAGTACTGATACGAAAAAGAAACATTAAGCCACTGAAGCTGATTAATTTTGTGAGAAATATGATCGAATTTTTTTAAGTTGGAAATAAATCTCCCGCAATTCTTTTGGATTATTTGCAATCATTGTCTGTCTGTCTACAAAACTTAAACATGGATAAAATAAAATTAGGGCATAGTATACTTTGGACAAAACATAAGACTCACCAAACTTTTTTCCGAACTTTAAAATTCAAAATATGTTTTTTCGCATACAGTACCTATAGCGATAAGTAGCAGGCCTTGCATAGGTTAGATATATGTTCTGTATAGGTTAGATATATATGAAAATCTTAATTGAGAATCCAAATAAAGTGAACTTCAACATTTTGCCATTCATTTCAAAGTTAAGGAACTCCTTTAAAAGTTCTAAAGTAAAACTTTAGTCTTCCCTGCATTAAAAAATAAGTATATATTAAAAAGGGTGTTACGCTTGAGTTTGCTGGTATGTGCTTTTCGAGAAACTCAGTGAAGTGAGGTTAGTTAGGCTTAATGGTATGGATTGGTAACTACTATTTGGAGATCTCCACAATCACAAAAGGGAATAAGTAAAATAGCTGACCACGGTGGCACCGCGGGCATACTTTCTCAATGTAATCGTGTGGTCTGAGGTTCGAATCCTGGCTTGAGAATGGTTGTTTGTGTTTGTCTCCACAAAAAAGTCAAATATAAGCTCATTTGGGCAGCAGATATTAAAACGCTGTAGTGCATTGAGGAAAAAAAGGAATAAGTAACTGGCAAAGATAATATTCAATTATTGCCAATCCATCTACATTAGAGTTTATTACTCTCATAGGGCAACAATTGTTTGATAAATCAAAATATTAATATTTTAGTTGAATACAGACTCTAAATAGACTAGAAAGCGGTATATATAAGAAACTGAAAGATAATGAGGTAAAAAAAACTACTTATTATGTCCAAGGATTTAGAAAATATGAAATAGTCCCAAATTCTGGCGCAGAAAGAAAACCGATATAAATTCTATTTTAGGTGGAACTTTTTGACTCTGTTAACAATAAGCCAATATTTCTATCCTCAATAAACAAAAAAAGACAAAAATAGCAAAAGAAAATCTTTTTGGCTAAATTAAATTGCAAAAATGTTGCGTTGAAGGAGCAATATAAATTGCAAAAAATATACTGCTTCTTAGTCAATACATAGTTTTTCAATAATAATTATTGTTTTATTAATAAAAAATTAGCAAAAGAGCACAGTACTTATTTATTAGAAACTAAGCATTGGCTGCATCAAAATTTGAGAATTTATGTAAAAAATTGGGGATCTTAAGCAAATCTGAACGTTTCTCTTGGAATACTCGTCTAATTCTTTAAAAAAAATTTATGTAATTTTTACGTTGCTATGGTACTTGCGACAATACTATGTGCACCATCACCATATGTCTAAAGACGATTATATTTCCTAGCCAGTTCAGTCACTACTTAATCTAACCTCAAAAAATAACATAACCTATGCGTTTTCTTTAACTGATTAGTATAAAACTTCGAATTAACTAATTTGTTTTCCCTGCTTCTACCTAAAAATCAAACTATCCTTACTACTTTTGATCTTAACATCCACTCTATAGTTTTTAAGTTAGGCACCTTCTCAAATGTTCTATTCTTCGGATTCTTGCAAAATGTGACTCTTTTGCTTATGCGGATTAGGTAGCTACCGAAATTACCAAGATCCGTTGCTAGCGCTTTTTTGTTATTGGATGCAGTTGGTTCCTTCTTATAGAATATATAGAATACTCTGTTTTGCTAATCCATTCCTCCTCCCAAACATTTGCTCTGCCCGCTTTCATCTCTCCCCTCGTTCTGCAATCCTATCATTTATTATTCCTTTATTCATTTGTCATGCCTTCAAATAACCTTGCGTTTTTGATTCCCTTGTACTTACCTACTACTCTAACTTGTTAATACTGTTGTACTTAATAACTTTCTTACATCTTTCAATCGTTAATACTAAGAATTCCCATCCCCGCTTCTTCCTCACAAAATGAACCACTTGACATAATCTTTATTATCCCTTTCTTTCCATCATACAATTCTCACACTACAATTTACAATCATGTTTACTGATAGTGCAGAAACGCAGATTCTCGTCCAATGTTCTATTATTTAATTCTAAGAAACTATCAGAAATACTTTAATCCGTTTATTATACCATTTCTTTTCATCTTGTTCAATATCAAAAACAGCAGCACTACCATTAGGCGCCGCTGAATTTAATGAGTTGCTGATATCCAGCGTAATCAGAGCTAATTCTACCCTTTGCCTTTTCGTTATCCATAATGCTTCCCAAACCATTAACTCAACTATTGAAATCAGCATAAAGGAAAATTGAGTTGCAGAAATCAGCTTTAAACTAAATGGGATGCCTGAAGAAATGTAGAAGGAAAAATGAGAGTTTTGTATTTAAATGATGATTGCTACTGATGTTAGTAGCTTTTTCTTTTGAAATTCTCACTTCTAGAAAAATGAGCTAAATAATGTCTGACCTTGCGTAATACGACTGCTTATAGATATAATTTTCTCAAAGTCATACGTCAAGTTCCTTTCAGTTTTTTTTTCACTTTTAGATCAGACTTATCCTAACAAACACTTTATTATCGATGGTTACTACACAAAGTTTGTAGAGAGAACCTGTTTAGTATTCTTAATTTCCTAATAGATGCGTAGTTCTTTCAATTGGTTGCTACCAAAATCGCAAGCGATTCAATGAATAAAAAATCCAAATGCATTTTTAAAAGTAAAAAACTTGATAATTGCAAACCTATACGAGACAGTGGGTGGTCGACGCTCAAACCGCGTACCGACATTAATATAAATCAAGAAATTAAAAATTTTGATCGAATTTTTTGTCTGGCTAAGCGCCATCTGACGATGTGCGAAGGGTGAACTTGCCGATCCAATTTTAGCAATTATAAGTTACGACTTGAAATGTGTATCTTATTGATGATCTGTCGCTCATACAAGCGAAAAGCTGTATATAAAATGTGTTTTCTAAATTGTATTCGGACGTTTAGAGGAACTCGGATCAGTGACAGTGGGTGGTCGATGCCGTGTTAGTTGAATGGTGGAATTGAAAAAGCGCAGGTGAATCGTTTGTAAATTGTGTGAACCAGTTTTTAATCAAATAAATAAGATATATTTCAATAATAAAGATATATTTAAATTACTTTTATTTTTATTATCAATATGTGGGTTTAAGAAATGATCCTTAATAGTTCTCAGTGAGTCATTAATCTAAACACAAATTTTGCAAAAACAAAAGTTTTGACAAAATTATGATAATACCAAAAATTTTATAAACTGACATATGAAATTATTATAACTTTAATTAAAATTAATATCCTCCTATGTGAACACTCCAAAATTTGGTTTTGACAGAGATTTGACATAACTTGGTCGTACTGCTGAGGCGATATATACTAACTAATGAGAGATATAAAAAAAATAATAAATATAGTATGATTCAAGGTCAAGAAAACAGGAGTCTCAAAAAAAAACGCGTAATAAAAGAAAAGACGCTTATATATCTCGCTTAGTTAAAAGCGAGAGGTCTCAAAACGGATTATCATCGATCTGTCAGAGAGGCAAAAGTATGTACAGAGTGTCCCAAATTCGAGGGTGACCATTGGGATCTCGAAAACCGTAAGAGTTACGGGGTCGGTTAAATGGAGGCAAAGTTGCGAAATTTAGAGCTTAATAAAATGGCTTTAAAAAATTTTAAAATTCCAGATACTTCCGGAAATATCCAAAAAAAACCGAAATTTGTCAAAATCGTTTTTACTTTCTACCGACTTTATTTAAAGAGATATCGGCAAACTAAAAATAGTTTTTCATTGCCACTTTTTATGCTCTACAACATGACGTAAAAAAAAATTAAGCCGATGTCTCGTTTTTTTCGATCATCATCAACTTTATTTTTTCTTATGGGCGCAATATCGAATTTTCTCATTTTTAAAAAGTATTTTTAATTGCCTTTAAAATGAGGTATCGCACTTGCATATCTGATTACTCCTTGTAGTACTTCCCATAAGAACTCCATGAGTGCATAAGAAAAAATAAAGTTGATGATAATCGAAAAAAAAAGAAACGTCGCATTAATTTTTTTTTGCGCCATGTTGTAGGACATAAAAAGTGGCAATAAAAACAGTTTTTAGTTTTCCGATGTCCCTTTAAATAAAGTCGGTAGAAGGTAAAAACGATTTTGACAACTTTCGATTTTTTTCGGATAACTCCGGAAGTATCTGGAATTTTAAAACTTTTTAAACGTCATTTTATTAAGCTCCAAATTGCGCAACTTTGCCTCCATTTAACTGACCCTGTAACTCTTACAGTTTTCGAGATTACAATAGTCACCCTCGAATTTGGGACACCCTGTTCAGTTTCACAAATATGAACAAAAACGTAAAATACCTCAAAAGGCCAACCTTTCATGTCTTAAGCCTTGTAACATTAAGAGAAGTAATAGCAATCATAAAAATCTTAAAAAATACAAAATCAGTCGATTCAGAGAAAACACAGGTTATACCAAAAAAAGTTTGGGCTAAATTCATCTTGGACATCAATCTCACCCAAAATTCATTAAAAGTGTAAAAACTACTAAATTAAATATTCAATGTGTTGATATTTAGAGCGTTACTAAGTGGCGTAATTTCGGTTTGCAATAAATTTTGATACCGAGCACCACCGAACTGACCCTCATAAAAATGCGGCTAATTACCCTATTTTATTCTGCACTAAAGATTAATATTCTTGTAACCTGTTTTTAAATAAATTTACGGTATTTATTAGCTCCATAATTATAAGGATTGTTTAATCGTAAGTCTTTAAATCTGAATAACGCAGCTATGTCAAGACATGATATAACCAAAACCATTGGTAGATGGGTTAACAATATGCTTCGTGCAAACCACTCTAAATAGTGACATATTGGACACGTCTGTAGCAAAAGGATGCCCATAGGGTGGGGTTCTATCACTGCTACTGTGTGACATGGTTGTACACGAACTCCTAAAAGAATTAAAGAGTAAAGGCATATGCATCCAGATGTATGCTGATCATCTACCTCTCTCATTGAGGAGAAAAATATGAGATATGAGATATATCTCCAACAAAATCCAACGGCTTGCCTACTTATACATCACAGGAACAATGAGTAGCATGCCAACTGTTGCCCATGGAAATCCTGCAAAAGCTCCCACTACTCAATATCATTATTAATGAAGAGACTAGAATGGAGGCATATAGACACACTACAGGTCATACAACAATAACAAACAAAATCACAAAGTCACTCTTAGAGATGAGCAGTGACACTATGACACCAAAAACAACATGAATAAACTGTTAGCTAAGAACTGGGAGGATAAAATGAAACAATCGCTAAACAATATCCAAAACAATAAGTTAGTATGGAATAAAGACGAATCGAAAATGAATAGTGGAAAAGGGGCAGAAATACATGGCCTTAAGCCGAAAGTCAACTTGTTAGTATCACTCGAGCAACATGCCACGGTATTCCAAGCAGAAATTCATGCTATAGATATGGCTTAAGTGAAAACTTGGGAAGAGGCTATCTAAGCGTAGACAATCTCTACAGATAGTCAAGCCTCAATAAAAGCTCTAAAATAATCTCTTGCTTAATTAGTCAATAATTAGTTTGGAACTGTTTACAACACGTCCTCAGTCTGGCTGATCATCTGGCAAACCGAAACAGGGTGAACCTTACCTGGGTACCAGGACATACAGGTGTGGAAGGTAAGAATGTGATAGTTCAAAGCAGGGGGAGGATCTAAAATACTATTCATAGGCCCTGAACCCGTATTTGGCATAACAAAAACCTTGGTCCAAACTAAAGGTCCTTGAATGATCAAAAAGTGCACTAAAGAACCAATTACCGGGGCTGAATCTTGCGATTCACCTACGACTTACTAAAGCTCAGCAGAAGCCAACTCAGAATAGTGACAGAAATTTTAGGATTGCAACAAAATCACACTTGGCATAATTAACTTTATGACATTAAATCCTTAGTCATACAGGTTGAGTGTTATGCAATAGGAATACTTTGGGATTGTGTGATCACATTCCTTACAAATTCACACTAATAATATTAATAATAATAATAATAATAATAATAATAATAATAATAATAATAATAATAAAAATATTATTATTATTAGAGATTGAGAGGAAGACCAGAACAACCCTCACGACATTTCGAGCACACCACCCTCAGTCAGCCATCGAAAGACTTACTCTTCCCAGATCCAAGGGTGGCAGAGGACTAACTAATATTTCTTTTCTCTTTAAAAAACAAGTAGCAGATCTTCAGAAATACTTCCTCACTATGAGGGAAACCTCTTCTCTTCATAGAGCAGTGGTGCTAGCGGATAACGGATACACACCCTTGAATCTCCGTGCAGGTATACCAGAACACATTACTGTAACAAGATCAGAGCACACAGCCATTAAAGTTAACACATGGAAGCAGAAGGCAATACACGGAAAGCATCCTCACGAACTTAATGCCCAACATGTCGATTATGAAACGTCGAACTACTGGTTGACTCGTGGAGATCTATTTCCTGAAACTGAAGGCTTTATGATACTTTGTGATTGCTACAAGAAATTACCTAAGTACGTTACTAAAGATGAGAAAGTAATCGACGATCGATGTAGAAAATGCCTGCACGTACCGGAGACAATTCAACATATAACATCAGGATGCACATCTCTATCAGCTGCCGAATATCTGCACCGACATAACTGTGTGGCAAAAATTATTCATCAAGAACTGGTAAAAAAAACTTTATCATCTAATTGGCGAAACTTGCCCCTATTACCAGTACAAACCAGAAACTGTACTTGAAAATGACGACTTTCCCCTCTATTGAGACAGAACTTTTTTGACCGATAGGACGCTGACTTTAAACAGACCAGATATAAGCTTAATAAACAAAGCCCAAAAGAAAACCTTTCTAATTGACATAACAGTGCCAAATACCAATAATGTCCTAGAAACGACACACACTAAACTTGCTAAATACGCAGATCTAGCTCACGAGATAAAACAACAATGGAGACAAGATGATGTATATATACTCCCTCTAGCTATTTAATCCACTGAAATTGTCCCTTTAACACTGTCCAAAAACCTTAACGCATTGAGTCTTTCCTCCTGGACGTCACAATACAGAAATCTGTTATACTGAATACATGCAACATTGTTCGAAAGTTCCTAAATCTACCATAGCAAAATTCATCTTGCCTTCAGGCCGATGAAATTGACAACACCGCTATCAGCGAGCTAAAACAGAAAAATAATAATAATATTTAATATATTGCAGTATTTAGTTTTTTTTATAATAGTTGAACACATGGAATCACTATATAATTTTGTTTTTAATCCTATCGACTGCGCCAATCATATTAGTATTACCACGAAACTTCTTTAAAAAATAACATTATTCAAATAGAAATATTATAAAATAATCTACTGCTGAATTAATTTAGAACTAATTTTTTAAACAATTATCATGAGAAAACGAGATTTTGTAAAATGATGATAAGAAAAATGTCGGCACTACAATTGGTTATTGTTCCTATATGGATTTGTAAGGAAGGTGATATATAACTTTAAAAAAATATATAAAATTAAAAGAAAATTTAAAGCCTGAATAGACAATATAAAAATAAATTGGATGTCGTATTTAATAAAATAAAGTTTGTTAAAATCAAACTTAAGTCAAAATACCACATTTATGTAGTGAAATTTAAACGTCTATATTCAAGACTTTTTATGTCCTAAATAAAAAAATTATTACTATACTTATTTTATTACTGAGTATAATTATCAAAGTTAGTTTCAAGAAAAATAAAGATTATTACAATTACCCTATAAGACATGCATGCAAACCTTCCTAAACATAGATAGATAGATCTACTCAATATGAGAAATCACCACATTAAGCCAATATCAAGATATAAAACAACCAAGTTTAAAAACTCGCTAAAAACTATAAATATGCTAAGTCTGAAGATCTATATATTTTGTCCCTTTTCTTTGATATCATAGCATACTTAATCCCTTAAGTTCGTTCTTTAATTTAAGCTCTACATATTGATCCGGTTCACTTATATATTATGCAATACTTGTAAGTTTAATTTTTAGTCATACTGTGATTAATAATTCAAAATCTATGATTTAATGTAAATTGATATTTTAATTTCTGTGAAGGAAAATCAATATACTCATTTATTGCAGATTGGGAAAAACTTTCATATGTAAAAATCGGTTATTTAGGTCAAACAATCTGCAGGAGTAGAAAGAGAGAATTCGAAGAAAATTGTCAATCTACACTATGGAAAAGATTGAAAGAGTGCAAGAATAATTTATCTTGGTAGCAAATGGACATGTATCGTGAATATTTCATATGGGCCTTGCCTTCCTCTAATAAGCAAAGCTTCACACGAGATATGTTCCGTCGTCATATGGTTGCATTTATGCAAGACATGGTATACGATGATGTATACTAAAAATGCTCGATGCAAAATTCCAAAAAGAAAGTGTTTACAATTAAAGACCAAGAAAATAATACAATTTAAAAGAAAACGTATGTAAATAAAGGTTACTACATTCTAAGTACTACCGTCAACCTGAGAACTTTAAAAATCCAGGATCATTTTCCTGGAAACACCTTAATAGCACCTGGCAATGAGATTATCTTACACTGTACACTTTACCATAGAGGTCATCGAGAAAACTGGGACGTTGCTAAAAAGTAGTGACATTTAAGAATATCAACTGGGCATTAATTAATACCGAAAGGACACTCGGAGTTGATGGAGCGACATTAGTAAGCACTGATTGCTTCGCAAAAAAATCAAAGCTCGAGTAACCCCCCAGCAACCTATTCTTACAACTGAAGGCAGCTAAATACAGCACCTAAGATGGTATCCTAGACCTACACCGGGCTTAGTGCTGTAAATCATAACTTAGGCAGCTTAGGTGTCGTACCTGAAGACATTGCAGATCACAGACAAAACAGAGGCTGACTCAAATACATAGGTTAGCTTGCGTCGGTATAACAAGGACCATGAAATCTACGCCCACAGCAGCTATGGAAGCCCTACTGAACTTGCCCCCGCTTCACTTGATTGTTTAAGGAGAATTTAGACAGGGATTACAATCAACTTTATTTCACAGGACTGCCACGAATCCGGACAATTTCTGAGGATTAAACATTAGAAATGGTGTAGTTCAAAAAATAAATCACTTAATATGAAAAAAATCAAATATAAATTTCAATACATTTTTACTTAATAAAGACCTGAATTTTTATCTTTATTCAAGATTTTATTTGGGAAGCTAATTCAGTTCGATTAAAAACCTGTAATGCTACTTTTCTGGTTTTGCCTGCTGAGAAGCAGGTAGTTGCTAAGTTATCTTATTTAAAATAATTATTACTAATTGATTTCATTCACAATTCCTTAAGGACCGACAAATAAAGACTTTTAAATTTATCAAATTCAAATAAGAACATATACGTTTTATTTTAGTAATCTTCGACGGGAAATGAGATATTAATTTGTGTGGATACGAAAAAAAAAAATTGTGCACAAATTTTTGTATAAATAGGTGGCTAATATAGAAACTTATTTTGGCAGCGGATGTTAGACATTAATTGCGGCTAGCTTTAATATAGGAATTATAATCACGAGGATCTTTTAACTCTAAAAACTAAAAGTGCTAAAACCACAAATATCTTTGATATAGTTTTTTAAAGCTTTAACAGTATCACAAATTCTACAGAAGTAACCTGCCTAATTAAGAAGCCATTAATAATGATATTGAGATTTTGCCGATGCCATAGTTCCCATTACTAACATCTTTAACAGAAGCTGTTACCCTGGAAATATCTCCGAAAAAAAGATGTAATCAAATTTTTAGCGTTGGCCAAAAACTCACACTCGTCTGATAAGTCACATGCTAAAATGGTTTCTTCAAATCATCTACGGAAGAATTTACAACAAATGCGAACAACGCATTTAGCATTTGATTATGTTTAACAACATAAAATGATAAATATCCTGAAAGAGGCCAGTTTGGGCGATAAAAATCAGATCAATATCAATTCTCTACTAGAATCAGCCAACATGCCTAAGACTTGATGAAGATCGAGCAGATGATGTCCTCTCGCCTTTGAGACTTAACTTATATTCCGAAAAAAATTTCGACGACTTCCTTAACCGAGTAGAGGTGATAATAGCAGATAGTCGGAAATATTGCAGAGGATAATAAATATGGTCTTAGTATCAAACGTAAAGAGAATGAAACAAATGATCGTCAGCAAAAGTGATATGAATGGAAATGGATATTTAGGAAAAGCTCAGTCGAATGTGAATAGGTACCTGAAGAAGAATAAGAAGAAAAAAAAACATATTCCCCAATATGAATAGCTGGTGGTTATATTATGTCTTTCATTATCTGTAACACTTCTTTCATCCAATAATTGTATATAAATTGTATAATAATTGTATAACATGAAAATACTTAACTGCTTTATTGGTATACACTGCCAACGTTTAAAGGCCTTGACAGGTTTGGATTATTTGGTAATATTTATATTATAAACAGTTATTATTTACGATTATTATATAATAATTTTAAATTATATAATAATTCTACAGGGTGCGGCACAAAGAGCGAACGTTTTTAGGACAGATAGAGATTGGCCATTAGAGAAGGGAGGGGTGTGCGTCAGATTACATTCGGTGCCTTGACTCAAAGCATTTCAATTCAATTCAAATTCCGCTTAATAGGTCCCTATTTTTGTGAAGAAAATGAGGTTACCGTTTCAGTAACGTCTGAACGTTACGTTAATATGGTAAATACCTTCTTTATCCCCGAGTTAGACAGAAGGCGTATTGACCGGTTTGTGGTTTCAGCAAGATGGAGCCACAGCAGACACCAGGGCATCCATGGCTGTTCTTCGTCCTTTGTTTGCCAACCATTTAAATTCAAGATTCGGTGACGTTTTGTGGCCTCCTCGGTCCCCGGACATGTCACTGTGTGATTTTTTTTATGGGGGTACCTCAAGTCCTGCGTCTATGAAAATAATCCTCGTAAATTAGATGAATTAAAAGATGCAATCTGCCAGGAAATTAGTGAAATCAATAGAGATTTGTTGCAAACAGTCGAGGCTAGTTTCCGCGAACGCCTTCAAAAATGCGTCGATGGAAACGGTTACCATATGCCTGATATTCTTTTTCACAACTGAAAATCCATCCGAGTATTATCAAATTCTATGTATTTGGTCTACCAATAAATTTTCCCTAAAGCAAAAACTAATGATTTTATGATTATTTCAAAAACATCCTATTCCTCTGCCTCACCATGTATATATTTGCCAAATTTTATTTACGTTATTTAAAAAAATTATTTCTTATCATAATTTTATTTTCTGGGTATTTAATAAATAAATGTGCACTTTAGCCTAGTCTTAATAAAATACAGTTTATCTTAAAATGAAGACCCTTGTGGTCTCTCTAAGAAATTATTCTATATCTAAAATCCCAATTACTCATTCAACCAATTATTATCAAGGTAAAGGAAGGAAGTGGAAACATTACAAAATTTTCCAGTTACAGATATAATTTTTTTCTGCCAATATAAATAAAAGATTTTCTCTTTTCTTTCCTTAATAAATAATTTATTAATCACTAAGGATTGCTTTATTTCGGTTAGTAGGCAATATATTTACATAATAAATAACTAATTTATTATTAGTAACAAAACATAGCTATCTAATAATTATTAAATCACGGATTCACATATTTGTATATTCAAAGTTCTAATTGGCCCAAATTTATTACAAACTTTTACTGCCAATAATGGCATTAATTAATTATTAGTATAATAAATACTATTAGATACACAATAATAATCCTGTTTAATTTTGGATTTACATTATAGTTACCGATTAAAGTAAAAATCTCCATTGTTGTGACGAATTCATAATGAGTTACTTATTTTGTTGGTATTAGGTTAATTTTAACTAATTAAAAGTCAATTTAGAAAATATTATCTCACATGCTCAAATAATGAAAAGAGGAAGAAAATAAACTTATTTACATATTTAGAAATTAAATCTTTAACTATATTTTTCGTTATATAATATGTTTAATAAAACTTTAATACAATAATTTACTTCAGGTATAATATATATTTTTTATATACCCAGAAGGTGAGCTTTTATCTATCCATCTCTTAGCTCATTTCTTCTTTTCAACATCCCATCTAACTTTATTTTGAATATTTAAGATGGAAAAAATTAAAAATCTATTTACTTATCTAATAAAAGTAATTAGGATTAGGTAAGGGTAGGAAAAGTTAGATTTTTTCTGATGTTTTTCAATATGTTAAATACATATTTAAAATATTCTGTGGGGTTGTTTGGTGTTGTTATAATTTCGTTTTTAATATTTGGGTTGGTTTACTAGGATAATTTTCTTTCTTTTAAACTGTTGTTAAAAGGTATTGCCATTTTAAGGGGTATGAATTTATATATCTGGAGTGGTTGTATATATGCGTACCGGTGCTTTGCTGTGTTATTGTTTTGAAGATGCAGGGTTTTATTTTAATTGGTATTGGCAGGATTGGTGCTGCAGTTGTGGTCGGGGGAGCTTGGGGAGGGGTACGGGGGGCTAAAACTAAAATTAATTGTATAGATTATGGCTAATAATCTCAGTAGTGTGCGTGTATCGGATAATCAAAATATCATGCAGGATTTGGTAGGTAATTTTATGGGAAACCTATCGGTGGGTCACTTAAATATCAGGTCAATGAATACAGGATTTGACGAATTTTCTTGGTATATGTCGCAGTATCCTTTTGATTTTTTTGCCCTTACGGAAACCTGGTTAGATAAAAACTGTGAAACCCAATGTTTCAATTTGCCAGGATATAAGTTAATAAGACAAGACAGAGAGGGCCGTGGTGGAGGAATTGCACTATATATAAAAAATTCTGTAACATTTAACAACTTAAAATTGGCTTTTAATAATTTGGAAGTATTGGGCATATCATTTTCAATTAAAAAACGATCTTTCGCCCTTATTACGATATATCGTGCACCTGCCAATAGCATACCAGCTTTTTTAGATAACTTGGAGGATCTTTTTAGGTTAACTTTAAGTTTCGATTACGTAATTATAACAGGCGACTTCAATATTGATTTTTTAAAACAAAATACATATTCAAATAGATTAAAATTTATTTTAGAATATTTCAATGTTTCACAGCGTATTACAGAACCAACAAGAATTAACATGAACACTGGTGATGGTACCCTTATTGATTATATAATTTGCAGTAATGATTTGGTGTCATTAAACTCAGAGTCGCTTGCCATAGCAGAAACAATCACGGATCATAATCTGATTTATTCAATATTTCAATATGATAACATAAAGGTTAAAAAAAAATCCATGACTTTCAGAGTTTATAACAACATAAATATGGAAAATTTTATAAACGATGGTTTGCTTATAAATTGGGATCAGATGTACCGCCTTATAGATATTAATGACAAAGTGAAGTTTTTTAATGAACATATTTTACAGCTTTTAAATACACATGCTCCGACTAAAAATAAAATTATTAAAGAGAAAATATACTGTCCATGGATAACTGAAAATATAAAAACTCTTATCAAATTACGTGATCGTGCTCATAAAAAATATCTGAAAAGTAAATCTCAGCCTCATTTTGAATATTATAAACAGCTAAGAAACTACACAAAACATGCTATAATACGAGAAAAAATAACATTTTTTAATGAATTATCAAACAAAAAAGGACAAGAATTTTGGAGAATAGCAGATAAACTATTCTTAACCAAAGGAAAAAGATATCAAAACGAGCTACCTACTAACATATCAAATCCAACAGATATTGGCAATTTTTTTAATACTGTTTCCACCCTACCTGATACTACAAGTAAAGAATGTATTGAATTTTATCAAAATAATACCATAAATAATATAAAACTTAATTTTCAGCTTTTGGACCAAGACAATATGATTAAAATAATCTCGACTATTAAATCAAATGCAACGGGAATCGATGGTATTTCTATAAAAGATATAAAATTGTGTTTGCCTTTTTGCTTAAGTCCTTTATTGCATATTATTAACGAATGTATTCTTCAACAAAAGTCTCCAAATGTGTGGAAAAGGGCAATTATTAAACCCATTCCAAAAAATTCAAATCCAAAAGAGCATAAAGATCTCAGACCAATTAGTATTCTACCAGCATCATCTAAAATTCTGGAAAAACATATTTTTAATCAAATTTCAAATTTTGTTGATAAACATAAAATTATCCCCGATTGTCAATCCGGTTTCAGAAAAAACTTTAGCACGTCCACAAGTTTGGTGGGTATTTTAAATGATATTAGGGTAAATGAGGAGAATGGTCAGCCAACATGTATGGCCTTATTGGACTTTAGTAGGGCTTTTGACACGATTAACCATGATATGTTATTGGCAAAATTAAAATATATTGGTATTTCAGAGAGCGGTGTAAATTTTTTCAAGGATTTTTTGCGTAATAGAGACAGTTGTGTTATGGTGGTTCGGCAGTCTGAAAAGCATTACTCAGAATTTACACCTTTTAACCAGGGAGTACCTCAAGGCTCTATAGTATCGCCGTTACTTTTCTCTATTTACGTGGCTGATATGTACAAAGTAATAAAACACGCCACTTTGCAACAATATGCCGATGATTCCCAAGTTTATATTCCAATTCACCTTAATAATATAAATCTATTCTATCAAAATTTTAATAGTGATTTAATTAGTCTACATAAATACGCAGAAAATCATAATCTTAAGCTTAATGCCACAAAATCTAAAATTCTTATTATGTGCTCCAACTTTAATATAAGGCAAAGGCTCGAACACAACTTATCCTTAAATCCTATATCTATTGATAATACTTCAATTCCTGTTGTTTCCGAGGCAAAAAATTTAGGCCTTATATTTGACAGCTCTCTCTCTTTTGAATTACACATAAAAAATAAAACGAAAACTGCTTATTTACGTTTAAAAAAACTTTTTAAGTTTAAGCGAAATTTATCGGCAAAACAAAAGTACTTATTGTGCGATAGTCTTATTTTGTCATTGTTTAATTATGGTGACGTAGTCTATGGAAATTCTTTATCTTCACAAAATAAAAAAATTATACAAAAAGTCCAAAATTCCTGTATGAGATTCTCTTATAGTATCCCCTATAGAAACCATATATCGCCTTATCTCAATAATAATAAAATATTAAATATGAACAATAGAAGAAAGCTACATATGTATAATTTTGTATATCGCATAGTAAATAATAATTAACCATTTAATTTAAGAAGTCAGTTTCAAGAATTCGAACATGCGCATGCCACACGAAATAACGTTTTTATCGTACCATTGCATAGAAGCGCAGCATTTCAACGTTCTTTTAAGTATGTAGCTGTTCAAATGTGGAATGGCTTAAACAATGACATAAAGCAAATGCCCTTGGGAGCTTTCTCTGGTCAAATAAAATCTAAACTACTTATGGAACAAATAATTGGCAATTAATTCAAGTAGGGTGATATATAAAATGTGATAATGCGTATAATAACATAATACAAGAAATAGTAACATGTAACAGAAGATATACATGTGTATATAATATGCTAATTTTCAGTGGAATGTTCGGAGATTATATTTTAAAATCCCGTTTTTAGTTTTATTCTTTCTTTTTCCGTAACATACATACGTATATTTTTTAATAGCCTAGGCCGATGCACGCATCTTGGGGTTATTTTTTGGGGTCTTTTTTCCACTCCTCTGTCCTCTCTCCTTGCGCTCGTCCGTTGTCGCACTGCCGCTGCCTGTCTTAAAATCTTAGGTTAATTAATTCTATATCTTACTTTGCATTCCTATATGAAAACGTTATTTTTATTTTTGTAAAATTGTTTCTGTAAATTGTAAAGGGCTTTTTCATCCCTTCTTTGCTTGTGCTAACTAGGGAAAACGGTTTTATAATCGAGAGAATAGTCCTATTTGTCAATGTAATTTTTTTTCTTTGTAATTTTTGTTGACCTGTGGAACTGTACATTTTGACAAATAAACCATTTTTGATTTGATTTGATTTGATTTGAAAAGTACCTAATTTGAACCAATTCACTTATTTTCATTTATACGTTCTTTTTTATTAAAATCTCACTTTTTTTAATATTTAATTTCAAAATTACTTTGTAAATTAAAAAAATAACTTCAAGTATAAAAAATCGATTACAAACTAACAACATTAGGCAATGGAAAACGGCCAATCCATCGAAGCCACTTTCAAGTTTTGCAATGTTTTGTAATCATTAAATTGCTTTTAGAAATGTCATTTGCATAGCATATTTGTTACTCATTGTTAATCATTATATGGCTACTCATTGTACGCATGTAATCATCGGTCATCGCTATAAAATCAATGTCAGTTAGGTTTTGGAAAACATATATGGTAAGTATTTTGGAAAAAAAAACAATTTGTTTGAATAATAATTATTTATTGATTTAGCGTACCTTTTAATTAAGTTAAGAAAAAAACAAATACCTACTTATAGCTGGCATTAGACATTTTAAAAATATTAGGGAACTCTGGTTTTTACCTTTCATTGTTAATTATTGTTTATGCTAGAAGCCTAAACACAAAAATGCGTAACCCTTTTAATTTGCTACAATTTGCCTTTTGGGAACGAACTACTATATTGTAGTACAAATTACTTATTCCACCTTTTTAAATATTACTAAATATTTCCATATTTGTAAAACGTAAAATAACAAATATAAAACGAAATCCTTGAACAGCATAAATCTCTAATATTCGTATCCAAGGGGCTAACCAAACAAAAGTGAAGGGTCGTAACTTTAGATTTCTTTTCATTTTATCCCGATCCTGAAGCGGAATCCGGATTTATTGCCTTTTTTGCTCGCAGTTTGCGATATCTCTTAGGTTGCTTGGGAGCATTTGTTCGATACAGTTAATTTTAGATTTTAATCAATTCTAGTTGGATATATTATGTTGTCCGACCTTACATCTCAATTTATGCTTTTT
This sequence comes from Anthonomus grandis grandis, assembly GCF_022605725.1. Lineage (NCBI taxonomy): Eukaryota > Metazoa > Arthropoda > Insecta > Coleoptera > Curculionidae > Anthonomus > Anthonomus grandis. The sequence goes on along the minus strand of NC_065547.1, from coordinate 36,587,506 downwards.
TTATATAGAACAAACCAAAAAAAGAACGTATCTAAGATTGGATGACACAAATGAATGAACACTGATATAGAATGGGCCAGGATAAAGAGCAAAACAAATTAAGATTTGTATCTTAGGCAAATGCGCATTTCTTGATGTATTAAGTTGTTTTCTGTTACTTCCAGTTAACCTTAAATTTTTAATTCAATTGGAAAAGGCCATATATTTTTATATATTTTGAGACAAAATAATATTCTAAAAACAATGGTATCTTGGACACATAATATCAAAAATTGCGTATTTTCGATTCTAAAGTTTGCAAGTGACCACGAACAGGTGCTTTTGATTGTTTTCTTTTTTTATGTATTTTACATAAGATTTTTAAATCTGACTTTTGAAACAAATATTTTGTGACTAAAAAAATCAAGTATGGACATTTTATTACATAAATCTCATATTTAATACATATTAGATTTGGTGAATAAAAGTAGAAAGTGCACCAAAAGTTTTGCTTTAATCAACGAAATGTCAAATAATTCAAATAGGATAATAAGAGAAATAATTGTAACATTTACAAAAATCTAATAAAATTTTTTTAAAATACGATCAGAATATGAAAAAATATCCAAAAAGCTAAATAAGTAAAAAAAAATTTTGGAATAATTCAAAAACGGCCTCACAAAATATATTTCTTAAATTTCAAAACTATGTATATCTTATATTATTTAAAATATCTATACTCTTGTGTAGTCTCTCGCACTCTTAATGATTGGCAATAATCGCTTCTAGAATTTGTGGTGTACTAACGCCTGCAAAATACTGATGCATTGCAGTACTTGTAGGTCTAACACTTCTGGTGAAAATCTTGTGGATCATGCCTAAAAATCACTATTTCTGATAATTCTTGTTTTATTGTAAGTACTCATTGACGTCTTTGTGGATGGTGGAGGAACCGTCCTGCTGAAAATGCATGCTTCTAATAATTGCGAGAGAAATGTGTAATTTAGCTTTGTTATACCATTTAAATTCTATTAAAAAAATTGTGATGTAATGTTGTTAATCCAATCTAATTTTACCCTTTTCAATGACTCCTACCTAAACATTTATTCCAAGGCGTTCCTAAAACTTCGCAGGGTTAACAATTCGTTGACATTGTTATAAAAAACGGGATTCATCAGTAAATCATTTTTTTTTGATAATTATCCAACAATCTATTACAGAATCACAGTCTTCTTCAAAAGTGGGATTAATAAAAAAGTTTATACCCAGCGGCATAAGTGCGCTTGCTTATTATTTTTAGAATTCTGGGATTTCTTTACCATATTGCAAAAATGTTGATTAAAGTAAAAATATAATCTGTTCAAAAAAAAAATTGCGTGAATGTATTTTGTTGTAGCAAATAATAAGACTAATTTTGAACATTACACAAAAGTTGGCAAGCCATTTTTTGTTGTTTTAGTACACATTGTTCCTTCCATCCGACGATTCAAGCTTGCAACGAGGTTGTCAATAACTTTTTGGTGTTGGTTAATATTCTCTACTGGAATATGTGGCCTGTTTAACCCGTTTGGAAATGTACTCCAGACATGTTCTATTGGATTCATCTGTTGTCCAATCAGTATTACTACAAAGAAGGCCTCCTCGTACCATAACACTTTGACGTTAACTTGGGTCAATGTATGTTTCTAAATTCGGTATATGCAGAAGTTTTGTTGGCCTCCAAATCCAAATACGGTTGTCATGACTCATCTTCAAATCCACCTTCCTTGACCAGCTCCCTCGTGAGCATCGTGCCATTCTCGTTTCAGCAGGTATCTCAGATCTCAGTGGTTTAGCTGAGGCTGCTGACCGTATTGCTGAATGCTCAGAGTCTTTTATTGCTTCTGCATCTAAGCCAACTACTTCAGCCCCTGCTGACTCTGAAATTAAGCAGCTTATTGAAAGTGTTCTGCTCTCAACAAAGTCAATAACCTTGAGATAAATTAAAGAAAACTCGTTCCCGCTTATCTTCGAATTCTCGTAGACCATCAAGCTCTAAAGAGGAATCTTCTTTATGCCGTGCTCATACTCTTTACCCACAAAATATAAAACTTAAGGCTGCTAAAAAAGAATTTCAAGCTTTAGTCGAAGCAGGTATTTGCCGCTCTTCTTTTAGTCCTTGGGCTAGTCCTATCCATTTAGTACCCAAGAAAGATGGTTCATGGCGGATTTGTGGAGACTATCGAGGATTAAATGCAGTTACTCTTCCAGATAAATATCCTACGCCTCACCTGCATGATTGCACAGTCAATCTGTACGGTAAGACTATTTTTTCTTCTCTGGACTTGCATAAAGCCTATAATCAGATCCCTATGGCCCTAGAAGATATTGAAAAAACTGCTCTGATAACACCCTTTGGTTTATTTGAATTTTTATATATGACTTTTGGCCTCAGAAATGCTAGTCAATCTTTTCAACGTTATATTAATCGTGCTTTAAGTGATCTGGATTTCATTTTTATCTACATTGATGATATCTTGGTTGCGTCTTCCTCACTGGAACAACATACGCATGTACATGTACGCCATCGCCATGATAATGTATACTTAAAGTTCATTAAAGTTTTGTTTTCGTCGTTGCTACGTCTTATAAACAATCCCGGTGCCTAATAGCCCCACAAATCATCGCTGTGATAATACGACGCAGTCGGCCGTCGATCTGTTCCTGTTGGACCCTTGGACGAATGGACCCTTCTCGCTTCTAATTGGCGACCATGCCGACATAATAATAAATTCTGTTAGAAAGCCTAATAAGTTCTCTATTATTTTGGTTTAAGGCTGATTGGCCTACGAACCACAATAAGGGCGAGGAAAGTTATTAAAAGTGTAATATGTAATTAAAATCGGTGTAAATATTAAACCACTTATTCGATTTTAGCAATTCAACATTTGTCAAAACGAGTCAAGTCTTGAGTGAGTAAACGAGTCAATGTTGTATGTACCACCTAGCGTTCGGCTTTAGAATGTCTAATTAACAATAGCTTATTTCTCAATCCTTTCTCAATCTGTTGATCAAGGTGCTGCATGTCGTCATAAGTAATATATTAAATCTTAAACTAATGTATCACAGAATCAGAGGAAGCTTATGTGATTTTCTGAGTATTATTTATTAACGATTTTTTTTTATATTTAAATTATGTTCCTTAAAAAGACCGATTTTAAACCCAAATATATTAGGTATTTAGTGGTTTAGAATTTCCACCGATTTTAATGATTACATAATAGCTTCGCCGAGCCCTATTATTGTTCGCAGGCCTATGACCCTTAAACCAAAATGATAGGGAATTTTCTATGCTTTCTAACGATATCAAAAGTATAGCTTAATATATAAATTTTCGTAACAAAAGACGTTTTTCTTATTTATTTAATGTTAAGTCTAGCGGTGAAATATATACGGAACTTGAAAATAATTTCCAGAATTTTATCATGATCACGTTTATAATAATCAAAAAAAAATTCCATTGTATTCGTACGTTGGACATCTTATTTGTTTGTAATAATTTCAGTATTTACCAACATACTATGTACAAATATACGAAGGATCACGGTTAAAATTAGAACAATAAGACAATCCTTTTCTGACCCAGAAGTGTCAGAAAAAAATTAAATAGGTTAAAAAATGCACGTTTACATAGCGTACCTGGGGCATTAAGAGAATAAGGCAATTCCTTCATGGATCATAAAGCCAGTAATGTTATAAAAATTGTCAGGATGCGCTATGCATATTATCGGGTCTTCGGAGGACTTAATAAGGTGCTATAATCATATACATAATCTGTAATTACTATCTTATTAGTACTAAATCTAAGAAAATATAAGTTTTCTGAACTATAAAAAAAATAAATCTGAGAACGTGAGTAATGTGATCAACAGGAAAGAAAAAAGCAGCCGTACCTTAATGTTATTTGAAAATGAAAGTAAGAAGGTATTCAAACCATTTACGCAGTTTATAGAGCTAGTTTGGAAAGCAATCAAAAACTCCACAAAGTTAAAGTTGTAAGCTTTAAGTAAACCGATAAATTAACCCTAAGAAAAAGTCTTTCCTAAAGGAGAAATTTAAATATTTCTGGCCGCCAATTGAGAATTTAATTTGAATTGGCTCAAATGATATTTAATGGCTTCTATGATTTTCTCTTCTGAAACCCATCAGCATTAGGCCATAATGCTAGAGACTTATTACAGTTTAGAATAAATAATCCACAGGTCAAATATATCAATATATTTCTGAGTAGAATCTGTAACTTGAGACAGGTAAAAATGGCCACTCTAACGTTTAAACCCTAAAACTTATCCCCAGATTTTTAAACCCGTTATATAAAGAATCAGCCTTCAAAAAAATAAGTACCAAGACATAAAGTTTGATCCTTAATGTACCCCGACATTGCCACAAAGTCTGCAGAACTAAATTCGTTATACTGTAGATCTTAATCTGTAAATATCACTGAAAGAAAACTTATTGATATCAATGGCTAAAAAACAATTTTTTTTAAATTTTAATAATTCGTCCAGAGATATTTCTTTACAATGACAAAGTACAAAAAGGATTTAGAAATAACTTGATGCAAGACAGATAACCTCCTGCTTCCTCTGGATTATTATATACACAATTTATCTCTATCGCATTATTTCCTCATTTGTATATAAATTACGTACGTTTGATGTCTACGAGCAAATATTGGAATCGGAAAAGGAGGAGCTGGAATAAGTGCAAATTAAAGTTTCGTAATAAGTACCTAAATAAGCGGCATGTTCAAAGTAAATGACAATACTCATATTTTATACTAATTTTTATACTAATAACTTAATAATAGCTATTGTAACTTCATATAGAAAAAACACTCAAGCCGAACCGAATACTGTAAAAATACTTAAAGTTTCAGATAGAATAATAGAGTGATTATAATTTCCTTAATTTATACTTTGAACCATAGTATGTTTATATGGCTTTACTCATTCCGAAACACATAGGAGCGAAAAACCATACAAGTTAAAAGAAAAATATACCTCAACAAAAGCGATAACAACCATACCAACAGAGGCATTGGAACTAATTCTTTTTTCAATGCTCTAGACTTGACTCTATCTTCGCATTTAAAAAATACTAAACAATGAACATGAAAATCTTTGATACCAAGTGTAGCATTAAACTTGTAATCTTAAGAGGTGGATCAAAAACCAGTAGCAATTGAAATTCCAAAGTATACAAAATCCTAACTTTTTACTAAAGCTGAACATCCCTGCCATAACAAATCAAATGAAATATAGAAAAGGAGTACTAGTTCTGTCTTGACCACGACTCATATCAAAGCTTCAACAACAAGATCAAGCTACGTCACCACAGTAAAGTAAATCCAGACTAAGGCTCGTCGTGAGCGTATGACCTCACGTTTCAAAAGGCGTTAGGATGCTACAATTGACTACGACATATCAAAAGCACTCTTTATATAGCTAGGCAAATTCGGCTTTAATAAGATAAAAATTGCTGCTGACCAAAAAAAAAGTGTTATCTATATATTTTTACTTAAATTTATTTATTAAAGATATCAAACCATTGGCTTTGTAACTTTGTTGACATCATGATCTTTGTTTGTTAGAGTTTACGCAGGGATTGATTGGTCCTAAGGCTTGTTGTACTGAGGACTCTTTAATGAAAGTACGAAACTGTCACATTATCTACTTCTATTTCCTTCTTTCCTCGGTCCTTCTCATCCTTCTTCACCTTCAGAGAAAACGAGAAATATCTTATAGTTTAAAGTTGTAAGTAGGAAAAAAGAGACATATATAAAAATTATAATTATGATGGCAATTATAATAAAATTGGTAAATGAAATTATTGATGTAACTGCTAGAAGAAGAATTCAAATATATGGGCCGGCTAAATAACATTATCAGTTTTTTCTATTTCTCATATATTTCATTTCTTATATTCTATATATTTCATGTCAGGAGTAAGTTTACATCTACTGACGTTCTTTACACAAAATTTTAGTAGAAAATAATAAAAAAACATAAGAAAACCTCGAGATGTTATAATTGTTTATGTCAAGGTTAGCAATCTACCAAACCCTTTTTATCCTTGGGATTCATCCGAAGTCCAAATATACCTTACTTTAAAATCAGTTTAGCAAGAACGTCATATTAGAAAAATCCGACCATTTGTCATTTTGAATGTCAAAATAGCAATATACACTTTTTTCCACCAAATTTCGACTCAAAAAAGTCTCTTAGTGTCTTCCGAAAATCAATCTAAAATTCTAATTTGAAATCTGGGTAGCCATCTCCGTTATCTCGGATCTCGAAGATCGGAATGCCGACCGAGTAGGTGTTTAAAATATGAAGAATTAATATTAATTTATGGTTGTGAGTAAAAAACGCCTTTTACAATATACATTTGACCAGGTGTGTGATTATTTCACAATTTTTTTTGCACTTAATTTTTTCTCGGTTTTATTGAATAAACAGATGTTTCTGAAACATACAAAAAACTAAAACAAAAGAACCATTAACATTTTGCTGATGTTCGAACGTTTAAAAAAGATTAAATTTAGTTGCAATTAGCTCAGACAAAATAACAAAGTATCTGAAAAACGCTGTAACACTAGTTCTAAGTCCAATTACCAAAGTTAAATTGCTAAAGGGAGTCTCAACATAACCTTTACAATTGCGACAGTTCACCGAAACAATGGCTCATTGAAATACTGTTTTGGTTGCAGGGGCGTAATAAGGGATGGGTAAAGAGGACGAATTGATTAGTATATTTATATTATCTTCTAGTTTATAAAAAGGGGTTGATATTCTAACAAATGTATGTAACATAAGGTTTCACATTTTTTCTTTCAAATACATACCTATATTCTAGATTAATTTGATTTAAAAAGATAACTATTAAAAATCATATATATTTTTTGTTTTACGCCAGCTTGAGCTATTTTTAGAACTTTTATAATTTTCGATAATCGTGTATTTATTTTATTTTAAAAATATTCTTCCGTTGCTAAATATAGCTAATATATAATTAGATAGAACATTGAACAGTAAAATTCAAATTGACATAGACGTTTATTATAACTGGTCCCTTGGAGAACAAGTACTAATGAAATAAAATTAACTACGTAATAAAAAGGTTGATTCCCTTTGGTAAAAATAGTAAAAGCTAGGAGAACGCAAAGTAAGGAGCTCCCACCATAAAACCTTTGAAAAAGGCCAATCCGCTTACTACATTGATCACACTAGCTGCAAATGGAATATTTCAACTTAAGGTGGATGAGAAGCCTTTGATCCTGTTGAAGTTGATTTGATTAATATCAATTAATTTGAAATGGCATAATTTTATCAGCCTCTAATGTTAACATCCATATTTAAAACGTTTCGAGCAGCAAATGATTTCTACGCTATTAGAGTTATGGCAGTCTATTTGCATCGATTTAGAAATGAATCCTGTGTATTCGTTTTATCATTTGAGAAAAACAGCAGATGACTGGAAACAAATTTAAATTTTTCAACAGTCCATAACTGGTTGCAAAAGGATTCAAAGTCAAAACACAATACCAATTGCGAGCTCCAGATACCAAGAAAAAAGCTGGAAAAAAATTTCTAAAAACTTATAAGCCTGAATTTACCACTTAATAGTAATACTATAACTTCTATGATCATCCAGAAATATCTATAGTACAACTGCGAAGCATTATGTGTGGATTTGGAACGCAAAGCGAAAACAGGTAGATAATAATATGTTGGTAGATATGAAGAAGTGGGTATCATGACTCTTCCTACCGGGTTCTCTATAGTTTAGATCATTAACAATAAATTTTCTTAAGACGGTGTAGCAAAGCTCAAATTACCAACTCCAATCAATAAATCTAATAAGAAACACGAAGAACTATCTAAAGCATATTATCCAAAATCATTAAATCATGTGTAGACCTAAAAAACACCCACCCATAGCAAAGGAAAGAAAAGAAAAAACAACAATAATGCCGTGCCAGTTAATTTTAACTTCACTATTAAAATCTTCATCTGATTTCTTTAGCTGCTTTGGCAGTTATACACACTTAACATTAGATATCCCAATATGCCTTGAAAATATTTTAATTTCATACCTTTTTTAATATTCATAAATAATGAGAAAAGGACTCATTATCGAGTTCACTTAGCTTTAGCAGAGATACTATTCTAAAAATATAATTAATAGGTTATGCTGAAATCATTGAGGCAGTTTCATCCTTTCATCTGAAGTATATACTTCGGACCTGATAGAGAACCTCACGGAAATTTATCTTTCTACCCTGGACATCTTTTATTTAATTTTTTTAAATAAATAATTGCCATCAAGTATTTTTATCAATGTGTGAAAATGTAGATAAACCAATTTATACACTTGAAGCTGAAGAAAATAATTAATTACTAGAAAATTGTATTATTAGTTACTTGGAGAAAGAGAAGAACCGGTTCAACTGTGTCCACATATACTTTTCTGCCGCTTTTTACTTAGTTGATCATACTTTTTTTCTAATCAAGGTAAAATTATTTGGTATTTAAAGTATGTTAAAGCTGTTTAATAGCTTTTTGACAGGTAGGAATCGACACTAACGTATGGCACGACTGTATCTTATAAGATCCAAGTTTCATAAAAAGAAACCCAGGAATCAAAACTCCGGCCCTCGTTTATTTAATCTGCTGATTAGTAACTTAGTTGATTATTTGGTTGCTCAGTTAGGTTTTGTCATTTGCTTATTATTCCAAGATTTTCTTCTCTATTTAGTTTCTTACCGATGTAATTAAGTTACAAGACTATATCTCACATTTTCTGAAGTAGTGACAAACAAACAAATCAATGTTATTAAACGTCATCATACTTTTGATGGAATTTAGAATTCTATCGTCGGTAATTCTCAGCTTGCCAGTGCTCCAATTAAGGTTTTATAACTATCCCGGACATTCGTTATCTATCATATTCAGGAAATTGTTTTCAAAGAACAAAAATTTCTTGGATTTGCCTGTCACTCGATAAACGATTTTCCAATTTCCACCTGTAAAATATATTATTCCCTTATAAGATCGCATATGCTTCTCATAGACAAATCTATAAAAGTAATTTAGTAAATTTTAGATGTTAATGGGGTACATATTCAGGATGACAAATTTAGAAGTAACTATGGTTCATAATTTTGAAACCAGAATAGAAATAAAAAATGCTTTAAACCGTTTCTATAGTAAGAAGGGTTAAATCAGTTAAATTAAATTTGAAGAAACTGGGTCTGGAGCTAATATAAAGAAAAATCAGCCAAGAATACTGAATAAAGCTACTTATGTTAAGGATAATCTAAATCCAGAAATGTATGCTAAAATTTTAAAAAAAACTATTGAGCTCTTAGTACTAACAGAATTGGAAAACCAAAGAGATGAAAATGAAGACCTTGATGGAAATTGATTGCATTTGCAACAGGACGGAGCACCGCCACTTTATGAATTACGAAATAATTAAACCAGCTATATTCGGAGCAAAGTGTTTATTAATTTAATGTTAGCAGAGTGCCTCTGGCGTATGAGCCATCAGTATGTATTTATACCATACATTATATGTTGCCTATTAGACAGTACCTAGATAATCAATATCCAGATCAATATAACAGTAGAAAAGGATCTTTTGAGTCGCCCCAAAGATCTCCAGATCTCACTCCTCTTGATTTTTTTCTTTCGAGTCACCTAAAATCGCTCGGTTTTAAAACGTAGCGACCATTAAGGAACTGAAACAAAGAATTATACAATATGCCGATTATTAACTAGTAAAGTTTTAGGGGTATTCGTGAACAGTTCGAAAACAGACTGTACTTTTGCTTGCAAAATAATTAAATAGACTTTCAGCATTTAATAAAATAGTTTCAAGTTTAATTAGTTTTCTTATTGTTTCAAAAATAGAATAAACGCAGTGTTAAGTGTCTTTCTGGTTCATTTCCAGAAATTTGTTATTATTATTAGAAATTAAGCAAATAGTGTGGTAATAGCCTTTAATAAAATATTAAGTAGGTATTACTCGACTACCCTTTCAAATGGAAATTTGTAAGAGGGTGCTTCTGGAGGCTATGGGGATGGGAATATAGCTTTGAAAAATTATTTCATTTTGGTCCCCCCTTATTAATATAAAAACGGTTTTTCGCTTTTTTTTATATCTTTTACAGTTAACAAATTATGAGCCATTGCTACTTTTGAAATGATCACCCATATTTAAATTGCACTGTCAATTCTGTCGCTTCTGTCTGAATCAGTTAATGAAGCATACCTAAAAACCGTTTGATATTACTTATTTTAAATCGTTACCTTGCGGTAAAGGTTATACCAAAGTGATACAGAAACCGTTCAAAAAATGTTGGGTGAATGTTATGACGTTACTTAATTCGTCATTTATTAGGCTTATAGTAGATGCGTTTTTACAATTTCTTTTTATTTACGTTTTGTAATGTTGTTGTTTGATTTTTGAGATTCAAGATTTGATATACCAAGATAGGGCTTTGCTAATTAACAAAATCGATCTACAAAACATATGAGAATATTTATGTATAAAAGACGAAAAGAGTAATATAATTTCCGATGACGAATGCCTATTTCCAAAAAAAAAATTAGGGCTTTTAATATTTAGTAGTCGTTAACCATGTTTTTTACGTAAAATACGAAATAACACTATATTGATGTATTAGTATATATATATATATAGCATAATTAATTCGGTACAAAATTATAATATGCATATCTGTTAATATATTATTTTAGGTGATCAATTATATATTATTATAATGAACATAGAATTATAGTCTGGCTAATAAAAATGCTAATATTCCTCGTCTCCCACTATGTTTTAAATTTTTACAACGATAATTATGTGCTTGTATGTACTTGAACTCTTAAAAAATTGATTTGAAAAAAAATTAGTTTAGCCTAGCAAAATGATATAAGTGATAAACGACAAATGACATTTTGCATTCGGGAATTTCAGGGAATATTTAGACTGAACTGATTTACAGCATGATGTCATACAAGTACGTTAGCCCGCTTGAGGTCACCATCGTCATTTTGTTTTTCAACGCACCCCTATTGGACTAAGATAAGAATACGTTTTTTTATTGAATATGCGTATTGCATTTGTAATTACGCGTTATCAATTTATGACAATTTTTTCCTTTCTGGAATGGCTCTGGAATATCTGCATCATTTTTTATTTTGGTTTTCAATATTTACCAAGCAGTTAAAATTCTTTGCCTAAGTACTTTTATGATATCTTTTAGAATAAGTTTTATATTCTCACGCCTTACCGTCTAAAATACTGTATAAATAATACTCATTATTTTTTCTGTACACTATTTTTCTGTTTGTTTTTAATTCATTTTTTTATTATTGGTTTTAAAATCATTGTTAATTGAGTTTAGAGCGCTTTTACTATCTGAAAAAATTACCAATTTTTCCTTTTCGATATTATCTAAGCAATATGCCTCCCAAATTGCTACCAGTTCAGCTGTGTAAATTAAGGCTTCGTCTGGTAATCTAATTTGTTTATGGAAGTTATTATTTACATGATAAAGAGCACAACCTGTCCTATTGGAAATGACTGAGCCATCTGTAAAAATGTGTTCGTAATTTTTCCAGTTCTTGTCAATGTTTTCCAGAAATTGATTTCGTAGTAAATATCGTTTTCTATTACTATTTTCGAGATTATATATGCTTTTTTATATTTATTTGATAAATGCAGGGAGTGGAGGATTGATGTATTATATCCTTAAGTTGCGTTAGCTAGGAATAACTTGAGACTAGTAAGGGAATTTTCTTCTTTGACCAGTATTTATTCTTATAGACCAAAATTGACAATTCATTAGCTTTATTGATAATGATGCTTTCTTTGTTAATCATTTTGAACAAAAATTTGTCCGTAAGCAATTGTCTACTTTAAGGGCATCTATAGGGGTGCTATTTAGCAAACCAATGAACTTACGAAGGCACTTGTTTTTAATAACTTCTATTTTCTTGAGGTGGCAATCCATTATTGTATTGCACTGTTTCTCGCACAATTCCTAAACGTGGATTCCAGGCTTATGATTATTAGCCTTTATTAGGGCACGCAAAGAAAACGCAGCTTTATATCGGTAAACCCAGCTTTAGTATTGAAGGATAAATCAATGTCATAATTGACAACTAATTTAACCTATAAAGTATAAACTCGATTTAAAAAAAAATACAGTAATACTCAATTCCACTTCCGCGTCATCCTTCACCCAGTCAACACGTGGCTGTTCTCGTCCTTTCCTATCCTGCGGATTCCTTTCCTTGATCTTTTCCTGCCCCTTGCCGTTAGTATAACGCGCATTTCAGAATTAAAGTTTGTGAAAGTTTCTATTCCACTTCCGCGTTATCCTTCATCCCATCAACACGTGGTTGTTCGTCCTTCCTATCCTTTAAATCCCTTTCCCAGACCCTTCCCAACCCGTTGCCGGTGGTAGCCGATCCTTTTCACGCCGGTAACCAAGCGGATGATGCCGGATCCATCGTGGGGGAGGCGACATCGTGCATTGAAAAGTTTCGATTGTGATTGATAAATTAATATAGTGAAAGTGTCGATTCGGGGAACAGGGTGCATACCCGACGGTTTTCCCGAATCTCAAATCGTGCTGGCAAATTGCCTCGTAGCAGAGCCATCAATTGAACAAAACAAGAACAAGTAATTTTATACTTATTCAATTGTACATCTGATAATACCTCGCATTTACATATATACTCAGTTCCCAATTTCAAATCAAATCAATGATGGTGGGCTATATAAACAATTTTTCTAAATTCAAGTTAAAATATGTGACCATTTCTAAAAAAGGGGTACCTGAAATTCTGAGTCTCTCCCACCTGGTCTGAATGGGTCTGCGTTATTAGCAGCAATACGTTTGGGCCAAAAGAGGCAGCAGCAGATCAACCAGTTAGGAGGTCTCCAGAATGTCTAACAGGTAGTAAAAGGCAATCGGTATTAGGTGTAGCCGATCAGAAAGAATGCAGGTTTCGGAGGTGATGATCCAAGTGATCCAAGAATAGTAAGTAAGATGGAAGCAGTAACAATAAAAAGTGCAGCAAAAGCAGAAGATACAGGAGAGCCTAAAAATGGGGACCAAACATGAGGTTCGACATGGCTGTCAGTTTTATGGCTTTTTTGTGTGGGTAAGTAAGTTAAATTTTATAAAATTGCTGTCTGAAGAGTTGGATGCATTGATGTTCTTTTGAATTAAACCGAAAAGCATGCAAATAATAAATTAATTAAATGAAAAAATAAGGAAATGACTTAGGCGTGTGTGACATGTGCTAACTTACCGAAGATGGAATGTGGCCTTTTCTGGGGTTTATTTAACACAAAAAAAAACAGGGAGCCCTATAAACTTTTAGGCCTACTTAGTAAATCAGTAATTAAGCTATCATAGCACATACTAGTAACTACAAAAAAAATTAGGCCAAGATAGGGTCTACCTTTTCACATCTGCATTAAGCGAAACTATCTGCCATACTCTAGAACCAGATAAAGAATGAATCTATTAAAAATAGGATTGTCAGTTTCCCCCAGATTTTAAGGAATGCACTTATCTGTCAAGTGCCTAGGTGTTGACATGCTGGGTTTGTTAGGTACTATCTGATACCAACATTGGTTTAAGTGATTTGCAACTATGGAGCAACTTATAACTTGAGGCCATGGTTTAGCAACAATGATTTACAAAAAAGCCATTGTTGACGTTAACATTATTATCACTATTGATCCTTATGAGTTGAATAAAATAAACAAATAATTAATATATGCTTAGTACATATTCATGAAAATCTAAAATATGCCAAATTAACCTGCAAGGTAAAATCAATGTAAAATCAATGGCAGTTCTTAATGCTATTCAACTAACAAAAATATGAAATAATATCCCATATTATTATTTACTTTCCTCATCCAATAATGGTTTTTCTTCTGTTTCAGATCGGGTATGTTAGGAGGGACCATCTTAACGGTGTATCATATCTGTGTAGTATATATATTTATATATGATTTTTATATAAATTATTTAATGAAACTATGGTTGAAATGTACTTTATTCTGGCAAAAAAAATGTATTAGTTAATTGTTTAATATTTCTGTGTAAATCGAGATAATTAATTATTAGTCTCTGGAGTCAATTACGAAAACCGAAATATAACTTCTATTACATTGATTATTATAGACAGCTTATGACGAATATTAGAGAAAAGGATTTTGAAATTGGTTTAAGTGCGAGTTTAATTCGATCAGTTATAAATTAAATACTAATAATAATTTTGAAAACAATGTTAATTTCTACGGAAATCCTTTGTATCTTTCGCACTAATACTAACTCGTAGACGATTAGTAAAACGGTTAAAAGCCTGGTCATAATTTTATGCCATGCAATCAATCCAATTCATAGTCTTACACAAAAGTATTTCATTAATACAAAAAAAAATTCTAATATTTTATTTAACCTCAATAAGTAAGCTATCCACTATTTCTCTGAATGAGTTTAAATACATTCCTTTGAAAAGTTTGAATTAAACCTTAACGTGATCAAATACTGATAATCGTCCAAAAAATTTAAAAAAAAAGACACATTTACTAAAAGCCTCGTTAAAACCTTAATTAAGTATTCATTGACTGGCGAAAGGCGAACCATTGATACCATCTCAATTTCGACTTTATTTAAGCGCAGCTTAGGGCGCAATCTCGCGAGGAACACCTTTTAAATAGTGTGGGCCACGAGGTGCGTGGGATGTACCAGTCGGCACACCTAATTCAAATAGTCGCCTATATATACCGGGAGAGATTCGATAAGTTCTTTTTTTAATAATAAATCAGAAGCATCGTTTTCCAAACCGGGTTCATAAATTTCAAACTATATACAGTGAGCATGTCCCTTAATGAAATTCTTAAAGGAATATCGGTCTCCATCTTCGAGATCATATCATCGAGATCTACTGATATCGTAAATATGTCCCATCCGAACGGCCATAAAAATGAAATGAATTCAGCACGGGGAAAAAATGCGTGGCATTGTATTTAGGCGGCGGTTGTCTTGTCTTTCCGAACTACTAATCAACCCTTTTTGCCATTATGAATTAAATATATTGTGTATTGTATTCTGGAAATTCTGGTAGTCGAATTAGAAAAAATATATTTATGTGTTTTATGTCTAAATAATAATATAAACGTGTTCTAAAAATTGCAGTTTTCGGAGAAAGAAACGGACGGATGAGACTATATCAGGCTATCTTGCGTACACGTATAAAACCAAAAAACACAGAGGAATACTATAAACTACCTCATATCGATGCTTCCGCAAAAAAACATCAAAATATTTATGGAGCACAGAAAAAAAGCTTCTGTTATCCCAATGTTATCTAATGTTATCCCACACGTTAGAATTTCCCATAAAACAATCTTACAGAAACTTTCTTATTTCAAATTTTTCCCAATTTCGAATAAGAGCTTAATTAAATAATTTTTTACTTTAATTCTTATGCTACAAATTTATATTTTCTAAAACATACCTAAAAATAATTATTGCTGACAATTCTCCTAATTAACAATTAAAGATAGATCAGTCATTAGTTTTACATAAAATTTGTATAGCCAATTTCTTGTGAAACTATTTTTCTTAGCTTTTACGCTTAGACGCTTATTTGAATATATGCCATTTACCAACACCACCGAAATAAAGATCTTTATTACGGTGGTGTTGCTTTTACACATATTAAAATAGTGATAAAAATTATATTGTATAATAAATAAAAATAAAAAAGGTTCTAGTTTTTTTACACAAGTTTACACAAACAAAAAGCTATCCAGTATATCATTTTGATTTCAATTTTTATTTTGATTCAATTGATTTTCTCTTTAAAAATGCTTCTACATCAACCTTCTATGATATAAGTAAAATCTGTATTGTTGTGACGAATTCATAAATAATTACTTATTTTATTGGGTATTACGTCTAGTTTTAATTCGCTACAAGAAATTTAGAAGTAGCGGAAACGTACTTAAAAGAACTAAAAGAAGGAACCAATTTATACTTAGAGATGATGTTGAAAAGTCAACTAAAGATTTAGTCATAACTTACGATATGAGCTTAGTAACAATATGGAGGATCTTGAAATGTGTGGCATATAAGTATCGACCAGTACAAACATTGTTGCCTGGCGATATCTAAAGAAGACATGCTTTTTGCAATAGGGCCAGAATCATAGCAAAGGAACTTGGCATCTCCACAGCCTGAAATACTTATTGTGCTCATGTAGAATCTCATCTGAGGTGCTATCTTCCCTTCTGAGGTTGATGTAACCAGTTCCTTTTTAGATCCACTTTCGTGTCACAAAATAGGGCGCTACGCTGCCCCTAATGCCACCCTCGCAGACACTGTAAGCCACTATTCTTCGAAAATATTAATTTTGCCATGCTTTTTAATATTGGAAACACTATAACATCAACAGAACTCGACTAACATGGCAAATGTTTGATCTTCGCTGGCCTATTTCACACTTGGAAGTCGTTAAAAAATCGTTCATATACAAGGGTATCAAATTGTACAATCACTTGCTCAATAAAAAATATCGAGAATATAAAAAAATTTCATAATCGCTGTAAAGGAGTTCTACTTAAAGAAGCTTTTTACTGTATTGAATTATTTTTTTATGTGGCGTACATGGTGACATTCAAGATTCTTCTATTATTAAATGTTTGTTCTTTTTTAGTTGCTTGTTTATAATTAAGTTTTATGTAATTACTTTATTTTAATATTCCCAAATTAACTATCCTGTTCTACATTTTTATTAACTATTTTGTTTGTCTATATACACACCAAATTTTATTTTATTCTTGTGCGCTTATTCTCTATTATATTTGTATCTATTTTTAAATCTTTTAATACTTTTGTGATACTTTGAGAACTTTAAATTATTAATTAATGAAACTAATGTAGCTTGACTCGTGCTTTATTTCAGAAGCAGAAAAAAAAGTTCCTAAGAAGAAAAGCCAAGTTAAAACCATTAAAACAGTATTATGAAAGTAATCGGTAATTAGTTAGGTTAGTCATTTCCAATTACTATTTTACTTACTAATTATGTAAAATCTTCTTAAGATATTTTATTTATTCTTATATATGTAGGTATTTAAAATTACTGTCATCTTTATACATTTATAGACTATGCTTTAGAATATCATTTTTATGTATTTCTTTGACAATAAAGTATGTCTAAACTTGCAACTGCTTACGTAGTGCATATGAAGCAAATAATACTATTTTAAACTGTTTCTGGTTCCAAGATAATCTTTTCCTTATTTATCCCAGAAACCCTCAAAATCAATTTAGTATAAATGTTTGGTGCGGCTTAATAGGAAACCAAATAAAAGGACATGTTTTTTATGATAGCACTTTATCCGGAAGATTTTCCCATCAACTAAATGATGTAAGAATATTACTTAATAGACTATTTAACGATAAATGGATTACGACACGTGGCCCGATTCGTTGGCCACCTAGGTAACCGGATGTAACCCCCCTTGACTTTTATTTTTGAGGTTACATAAAGAATGAAGTGTATAAAAAAATACAGAACCGTTGATGAACTTCATACACATATTAGGAAAATAATTGGATCAATAGAATATCTTAAAAGCTACAAGATGCGTGCGTAAGTGTGCTCAGAAATGTATTGAACAAGACGGCGGTGTTTTTGCTCATTTATTGTAAATTAAGTACTAATAGTAGGTATACTTGATGTTATTTTTATATTTCAAAGCTAACTTGCCTAAATTTGGTAAAATGATTAATATAGTTATAACTTTGTAATTTTTAGGTTCAAAGTAAAAGTTAATTTAAACAACTTATTAGTTGAAAAAATCATTTTTTAAATTTTGGATGAAAATACATGCAGAAAATGTCTACTTGTGCTTTATAGTTTGTTGAAATAAAATTTTAATTGTTAACTCAGCAAATAAATCTTAACATGTTTTTAAAGCTAAATTAGCGCTAAAATATAGGTGCTTTCAAGTATTTTTGTTGAATTAAACATTTTCAGAATGATAAAACTAAAAACGTTTATTCAAACTAATATATTAATTTTAAAACCCAGTCCTCACCATTTATATACTTAGCAAGGTGATCACTATATTTTTTCTAATAAATATTTCCGGGCAAAATCGTTATATAAATGTTATCTAACTAAATATCTTTTTATAGTTACTAAATAGGAAATGGGACACCAAAATGCAATTCAAAACATAATTTATTCTTTTTGGACGGTGTGTTTGTCCTAAGAAATCTTAACAAAATTATTAATCCACGACCTCACAATGGTCCGTGGGCGGCACTATACAACCAACCGTAATGTAAATTTTGAAGACACAGGATCGCCTCAAGACGCCATTCGAAATCTCGACGTTCTACAAACATGTCCCTCTCTTCGATTTCCGATTTGATTGCCTATTAAGAAATAAATAAACTGGCACGCCAACGCCATCAGGGAGCAGGTATTCTACACAGGAGGGCATAGTAGATAACATCTCACTTTGGTCATTATTTATGTTTATATACAGGGCTTTTTCAAATGAATTCGGCTAACTTTTTGGTGTTAATGTGAAGTTCATGTGAATCCCTTAATGGAAAATCCGTAATATAAAAAAAGATAAATACTTCAATTACAAGCACGTGTCCTTTTGTTTTTTAAATCCACCAAATTTCTTAGGTTTTCAGTGTCCCTTTAAATATCCCCATAAGAAAAAATCTAGTGGTGTTAATTCAGGTGACCCGGGTAGCCACCTGATAACCTCTATTTCCGATCCAGTACCTTCCAAATCTATTGTCAAGGAAATTTGATACAATCTGCGCGTTATGTGGTGGAGCATCATCTTGTTGAAGAACCCAAATATTACGTCGTTCAGTTAGAGGAATTTTTTCCAGCAGCATTGGTAGGATCTCGATTAAAAACCTTTAATATCTTTGGCCAGTCAAGGTGCCCTCATAAAAGTATGGTCCAATTATTAAATTTTAAATTTAATTTTTTATTTTTAAATTTATTTAACAAATATTCTGGAAGTGACTTTCTTGGACCCAATGTAGGTTTTCTGTAGACCAATCACTATTATGACGATTGACGATTCGATTATTGTGAAATCGTGATTTGTCCCTTCACATAGTTTTTCCTAGAAAATTTGGATCATCATGTAACTCAGTTGATGATACAAAGGCTATAAATTCTAATTTTCTTTGGTAGTCGTGTGTGTAGTAAGTGTTGCATTAAGCGAATTTTAAAAGGGTGGTAGTCGTGGTTAGCTATAATTCGCTGCACTGAACTTTTGGATATATTCGTCTCTCCTGTAGTGTCCATATGTGGATTCATTGCCACGAGTGCAAGGACATGTATTGTGTTCGCTTCATTTCTTAGGCTCGATTTACACTATGATTCCAATCACGGTTCGCTCTCGCTCCAGTCTCGGTCCGGTAATATCAGTCGACATCTACATTTTCGTTCTAGCATTGGTTATGGTCCAGTTCAACGTTCGTTGCGTGAAGACGTATATAGATTTCGAATTTTTCATCAAAAAATGGCATTTAATTTTGATTTTAAAGATCTAGCTATTATGGCTATCCTGCTTGATGAGGAAAATCAAAATAAAAAATTAAGAAAAAAGAAAATTTCGAGACGAAGAAAAGTTTAATAAATAGAAAAACCGAAGGTGAATACCACACTTTGTATCGTCATTTAATAGACGATGAAGAAAAATTTTTGCAGTACTGCCGAATGGATTCTGGAACATTTGAAATGATCCTACGAAAAATACAAGATAAAATTTTGAAGAAAAATACAACTTTTCGTGTATTACTCATATGTTTAAGGTATATAATCATTTTTATTATAAATGTATCTAATAAAATCAAACAAATATTAACATAATACTAATAAATGAAGTAAATATAATAATCTGCGAAGAAATATGTTTATTATTATTATTATTATTATTGTTATGTGAGGATTGTGACTGATATAAACTTTGTGACGATTGATTTTCAACTTGTTGGATTGATTGGCGATGGTGTGAGATAACGTGATGGGTATGGCATGGAACCACTGAGTGTAGATGCGAGTGGAGCAGTAGACTATGTATATCCGAGTGGAGTAGTTGCCTGTTGATGTATGTATGAATATTGAGAGGATGGTGTTGAAAAATCGGGTGGAGAAGCGACGTTTGTAGCTTAGAAATTCGATGAAGATGATGACGACGCAGATGGAGCAGGTGATGGAACAGGAGATGGCCGTTGACCATGATAGGTTGGTGGTGGTGGCAAGAATTGTGAAGTCGAAGTATCTCTTGAGGTTAAGTATTTTTCCTCGATTTGGCTAACTATAGTGAATATTTTCGTCTTCACCATATGATGATCAATTAGTGTAAAGTTTTTCACAGTAGAAGCCATCAAAGAAAAGAAATTATCTATTGGATGTATGGCCCGTTCTTGATCTTTTTTTTCTAAAATGTACTTCATTAAAGTAGACGATGCATTTTCTTGTTGTGTATGGCCTGGTCTATTTTTCACTTTTGAAGCTGTCGGAGTGGCCTTAGTAAATGTGTTACTAATATTTTTCGTTGGTTCAGCATCCTTATTTGCAACACATCTAACCGAGCTGGTTTGCACACCTGGTGAATCCTCTTTCTCTACTTCAACAATTCTCTCACTGTCTTTGTCAATAATTGATGACGTTCGTGGCCTATCAATATTGACAAAGTCATTGAGGAATTGCATATGATCACAATGCCGCCATTTGGAAATTTTCCGTGCTGCTTGACCACTTTTAGTTTTTAATTTCCACAAATATTTGCGGTATTGAGATCTCAAAGATTCCCAACGATTTTTGACACCTGTAATTAAAAAGAGAAGCAGATAAGAAATACAATAATAAAACTTAGTGCAGATTTCTTACCAATTAATTAATTTTATGGCTGTCATTACTAATCAATGCTAATTGAATTATGATCTAATGTTAATTTTTTTTCATTGGTTTTTAGATTTTTGGCTGCTGGAGATTCTTATAAAATAATTGCTTTCAGCTACAGTCTGGGCCATGCAACGGTACGAACTATCGTACTTAAAGTATGTGCAGCAATCAATGAAAGCTTATTGGCAGAATATATTCCAGCTCCTTCTATATTTTAACTATAAAAAAACATTTTCAATTGTATTGTTGGCTTTGGTGGATGCTAATTGTAAATTTATAGCCGTAGACATTGGATCCTATGGTAAAAATAGAATTGAAACAATATTTAATGCGGCCTTATCCAGGTTTGAAAAATGTAGAAGACAACGAAAAGAGAATCTTTAATTATCGTCTATGTCGAGAAGGAAGATTAGTTGAATGTGCCTTTGGTTTTTTATCGCAACCGTTTCGTATCTACCAGAGAAGATTGATAGCCAACCCTGAAAATGCAACTTTGATTGTCTTGACTACTTGTATTTTGCATAATATTATTAGGAACACCAGAACTATAAATAATGAAAATGTTTCAACCTGTACTAATACTAATTGTGTACAAAACTTGAGAAGACAAGGCGGAAATACACAGACTGAAGCATTTGAAACTAAAGAAATTAAAAAAAAAAATTCAATTCTCCGATGCAGGTGCAGTGCCATGGCAAGCAGAGCGTATTATGTGGTAGACAAGATATATTCTTTTTTTTTATATTATTAATGATTATTGTTTGACTTACCAGTTAATTCTAGTGTATTCTCAATTTCGTCCCACGCCTTTTTTTATAATTATTGTCACTGTAGTAATGTGACTGCAAGTCATACATTCCTGGCTTACTTTTCACTAGTTCAATAAGCATTTCATCTGAAAAATAAGAATTAATAAATTCCTCATTCAACTAAAATTAATTATATTAATTTTTTTTTATTCTGTATAATTTTATATTCTAAATATTCTTTAGTTATTCTGCATTCGAATAAAATTTCAAAAATCATAATAATAAATATTGTATACAATTACTTACCTTTTTCAAATGTCCAAAATTTCTCAGCCATTGCAAAACTGCGGACTATCTTCACAGGTTGAACACTTCGAAAGACTGAACAGAGAACGCAAATCCATCCACACTATCGATACAAGTCGCGACAAGTTCAATCACACTCCAGCAAAATATTCGCCAAACTGGATCGGTGCTGGACGGTGACTGTACCGAAACGGGAGTGGTACGGATAGTGTGGACGGAATCATTGTTTTTCATTAAATAATATTTTACCGGACCGAGACTGGACCGAGAGTAAATTGTGATCGGAATCATAGTGTGAATCGAGCCTTATGGCTCGAGTGTGTTTTTTCGGTCTTGAAAAATCACCAGTTCCCATTTTTCTTTGTAGAATAAAATAAAAATTGAAAATTTGTTAAAATATATAGGGCGTTCAATTTAAATATATTTACTTGATAATGAAAATTCAATTACATTCGGTACATACACTTTACCAATAATGTTAGTAAGATTAGGATTTCCAAGCAAACACTTTCTATTTCAAATTTTTTTCCTATCATATACCGGGCGAAAAAAACCGTGTTTAAATAGAGTAGGAACATCCTGTGTATTTAAACGCTGACACACAGACCACTCTATAGAAGCTACATAGTTACGTAGAGCAGGTCAAGTTAAATATTATTGTAATCTTAATGTAATGTAAGGTATTTAATCTAACGTAATATATATGATAAAAATAAATTCAGCACTTAATGGTTGTCTTGTCAAAATATCAATAAAACTTGTTCATGTTGTTTCGAAATAACATATTGATTCTCCAGATTCTTTAGGCTATAATCATGCTCAAATCAAATAATCATATCCAAAATATGTTTCTGCATTGACACATCGGATGCTTTGAAAATAAAATTAAAAGAAGAGAAATTACGATAAGGATTATTAAACACGAAAACCATGTTAATCTGAGATTGACGTGAGGTACTCTATATTTATCAGTATGCAGTAAAACATGAAATACGGAGTCTTAGACAGCAATATGCAATATTACTGAATATTCACAGGTTTCGCTGTAATTTTCTGTAATAATCCAATCAAAAGTGACTTTTTTTGTAAACGAGTTTAAGTTCTAAAGATCTTATATTCATTTACAAAAAACAGACTTTTTGGTAATATTTATATATAAATCATTAATAAATAAAAGATAGCGCTCAAACTACTCGCATATATAATACGCATAGATTGTTGCAAATTCACCTGAATAGCAGTTTCTAATTTCGACCATTTGTGTTTTGTTAGATATCAAAGGCTTTGGCACAATCAGTAAAATATTGTTTATTAACCATTGCTTTGATATTTAATAAAACTAAATATTGTTTTCTAAATCAAAAGCAAAGAAAAATAGCTAATATGTTATGGCATATTTGTTAAAGAAGGAACTTCAAAAAGAATCTAGGTATGAAAAAATAATTACAAAAAAGGCGACACCAAATAG
Source organism: Anthonomus grandis grandis (assembly GCF_022605725.1). Lineage (NCBI taxonomy): Eukaryota > Metazoa > Arthropoda > Insecta > Coleoptera > Curculionidae > Anthonomus > Anthonomus grandis. Next base: position 36,563,963 of record NC_065547.1, on the reverse strand, counting down.
TGTGGTTTTTCAAACTAGTAATGCCCCATAACGTCTGAATTGTGAATTGAATTTCTCAAGCTGCCTCCTTTGGAAAATAGGAGCGACTACAAACACAAGATGGAGCTTAAAAGTTTGACAGAGACCTTTACAATCATTTTAAATAGAAAAAGGTCTAGCTTTCAACTAAGGACAAATAAATTATTAATGAGAACTTTCAAATACCACTGATTTCAGTAGTTACCAAATCGGCAGGTTTTTGTATATTGGGATAATTGAGATTCATAACGGGAAACTATTACTTTTGTTCTATTGGGAAGGCTTCGTTTTCCCAACAATAAGACGGCATTTTCTTAGTTTTTACCATCCAAATGACAGCATATGTATTAAATATGTACTAGTAATCTAACCAGTAATACTAGTACTATTACTTAAACTATAAGTTCCATCGTCTTTTATTTAATATTAAAAATATTAATATTGTTGTTTTTGGATTTAGTTCTAAATAGTGTTAAGCAACGTTTACTAATCATTGAAAATCCTGGATAATTGGGGTTATAATATAAAAGGCATTTCGTAAGATAAAACTACGTTTCTGAGAACATGATGATGTTCTTTCTTTCTTATTGAAATGATGTTTGAATCTATGAAAATAAATCAGGCATAGTAAATATAGTACCAATTTTATTTAGAATCCCGTGTATATAACAACAAGAAAAAAATCATATTCAATTATAAACTAACCATTAATTTATTATTTGCTATTTATATGTTCCTTGACTGAATACTAATAAATAATTAAAAACTCGTGTGTATGGATATTTATGTCACCTGAGCAGGTAGGCAGTTTATTACTTATTTATCGGAAAGAAAAAAAAATTATAAATATTGAATGTAGGTAGGTGGGTGGCAATAATAATTATAGAACGAATCTGGGGTAAATTGCGCCTACGGCCACCAAGAATTTTACAAAAATGTCTTATTGGTTTCTAAGTATTTTGAAGCATGTGGGTTCTTATAATAATATGTCAATTGGAATAATTATATTGTAAATACTTATGCAATTACTTTTGAAGGGCTTTCTAAGACAAAGTGTTTTCAAATTTTTCTTTGAAATGTTACAAAGTGGAGATCCTATGGTAGAGACAGTTGGTCCATTTTATTGCCAGGTTTATGGATTTTTTGGAAACAATTAATTTTGAAATAGTTAGGTTCCAAAGTTGTAACTTAAATCTATCTGAAGAGGAAACTACTTTTTTCAATCATTTAATGATGTCTTAACTGGTGAGATTATTTTTAATAAAGGGTTCTTAGAAACCTTTTTATATGGGCCATTTTCAATAAGATCATTTACTCGTTAAAAGTTTTGCTTTGTTTAAAATAATATTATTTCCTTTGTTAGCTTTTAAATAGAAACAAAATCTTTTTCTCCCAGTCGTTTAACAATATTAGAACTTGGTATGTTTTTCTATTTGTTAAGATTTCTTGAAATTTGGTTTCGAAACGTTTCTCTAGCAAATCTTTTTGAACACTCTGGTAAGTATTGAATTGATGATTCAACACTTACTATAATCTCTTTGAGGTTGTTGCAATTTGAAACTCGTTCAATTAAGATCCTTGTTATAAATAATGTTTATAACAAGTTCTTATGATCTTAATGTATCTTAATGTTCTTTCTCATTAAAAGACTGAGAGGACCGATTTTCAGCGATAGTAATTAGTTTTCCTTTTTGTGGTTTATCTTTTGAACTCATCAACTTTTCAGTTTTTAGTTAAGTGAAGAAAACTTGCTAATAAGTTTGTGCTTAATAACCTCAAACGTGTTTCTTTAAAAATCACTTTATGCTTAATACTCCAAATCAGATTGTCAAAATTACTCTAAATCTCAGAACATTGAAAGGCTAGAATTAGCATTGCCGTGGAATTCTGGGCAGTTTGTTTGCTTGCAACATCTCTGATATCATAAACATTTATCACTTATTTTGACAGGCGCAAAACAGTACTATTCCTCTTTAATAATTTTTTTTTTCATAAAATATGATAACATGCTTTATAAAGAAGTCAACATTCAAAATTTAATGAACGTAGATAACGTATATCAGATAAAAAGGCAACAATATCGCAACGCCGCTCGATAGCATTGTTGATTCCATGGACACAACTAATCTTTACCAGTGACGTCGTCAAAAGATATTTACATAATAAATATTTATTATTAATAGATTATGCTCTAAATTATAAACAATATTACCGTTTATGAACTCTTTATGCGTTCTTATAACGTACTTCATTAGTGTAAAGGTACTTATCCAATAAACCGCATTATTATGGAAATTAAATATTCTATAATTATTATAGATTTCCTAATAAGTTTTTATTATTCTACGTTTATGACGACGGTTGGCTCTTGACATGATATTATGACAATATCGGTATTTACTTGTGAAAAGATCGGCTTAAATCGCCTTTTTCCCATGGTGCGGCACAAACAGCACAAGTTTTTACTATCGTAACAATTCACAAAAACACTCAAGTGCGTCTTTCTTCAATCAAAAACTAAAGAAAAAACAGAACTTTACAAATTCTGAATGTTAACACAAAAGCCGTTTGTCAAGATGACATTTTGCAAGATAACATCAGCTCTTGTCTGCGTGTTGCCATTTCAAATTTTAAGAAGCGGTTTTTAGGAATAAGAATGTTATGTTTGCTTTTGGCCTAGCAAAAACTTCAGCCTTTTTGATAAAATGAGATTTACTTTAAAAGGTACATCAACAAACTTTGGAAAGACTGAAAGACTTTTGACTCTAACTTTTAGAAACCAAACATCTGCATTAATTAATCTAAATTCAATGCTGACCTTAAAATACAAGTGCTGTTTTACTGACTGCGAAGCCATCTTAATAGTCCTATGGTTAGAACCTTTGGTATGACTCTCAAAGCACAAAACATTTTTACCTCTGTCCACAACTCTTTATTTTGCGCTCGACACGTGTTTCGCTAATGATGTTATCATCTTCGTTGTAAGTAGTTTTAGTTTGGATTTAATCTTCTAGATGATAACGTCGTTAGCACCACACATGTCGAGGGTAAAATTAAGAGTGTTGGTCAGTGCTAAAACTAGTTTGTGATATTGAGTATCACATAAAAGGTACCACCCATGGCTTTTTATAAGATAATATGCTGAAAAAATATCGGAAAGACTTGGTAATAAGAATGCATCAAGAAATAAAGTGTACATTTGAAAATATTTATGTTCAGAGATATTTTAATAGTTTTGATAATTATGGCACCTTGTTGCTTTTAGTTAGTCTAAAAACAATGCAAAGGTCTAGGTGAATATCGTAAAAAAGTTAATTGTGATGACCAATACTTAAAACGTGAAACAGCGTATTGTACCGCGGCAAAATATTACTCTTAAATTTAAACAGTGGCTTTAAAATTAACAATTCTTGAAGGTTTTCAAAAATCATCCTGAAGCTCAGACACAATGTAATAGTCATTTTGTGATTATATTATATGTAATAGTTTCAAAAAAGGGTTGTTTGTTTTTTTTTTGCCTAAATCAAATAATTTAACCAACATTATTACATTAGCCGTTTTGGAGGCAGCAATAGTGTATAACTATTATTTGGACGAATTCAATGAAATGTTAAATTATAATCTTAAGAAAAACAAGTCACATTTTAAGGAATATTCATAAATAGCTACAGAAAATTTAATGTTATTCTTAAATTTTAAAAACGGCTTATAGACTACAATAATATACTACAGAATATTATTTAGGTGTATTTCTAACTGAATTCCCAATTTTGAGCAAAACCATAAATAAATATATTTTGAGGTAGTTTCATATTAATTGGATATAGTCTGATTCAGATTCGATAAGCATCTAAACTTCTACAAGCAATTAAAATGTTTGATAAGTTAAACGTTAGGAGCGTTATCCAGATTGGAGATTACCAAATTTTGAGGTGTTTCAGAAGACCTTTTGTCGGCCTAGTGAAGTTGGTATTGGTAACAACCCAGTACATTGTATCAACCCTGGTCATGATGCAGAGATTGATGAGCAAATACTGGAAGCTTTTACCGCAAGCGTCAGAAAAGTGGATGAAGGCCTTGGCTTTTTTAGATAGAAGGTGTAGGCAATTATGCACAAAGATAGAAACCATCGCTTTCATGATGCAGGGCTTATAAGAAGAAGATCCTGCAAGATGAATCCAATTTTTTCCTTCTTCTTGAATATGGACATTGAGGAACTTTGGTTTTTAAAAAGCATTCAGTGGACAGACGATTCTAAATTTTCCAAGAAGGGTATTACCAACTTCCACAACCTCTACGAATGGGCTCCTAAGGATACAACTGGAAAAAAATCATTTCAGAGTAGATTTTCTGTCAACGTGTGGGCCGGAGTAATAGCCACATTATCTACCGTTCCTGCAAAATCATATCAATGATCATATAGCGGAAGTTGGCTTCTTGAAACGAGAAAGGCGAATAATCTTCCCTAAGATAATTATCAAGTGCATTGAATCTTAGCTGTCAGGAATTGAAGTACTGTTTTCCGGAGGGTTGGATCGGCATAGGCGGAACCTTTCGTTGGCCTCCTCAATCACCTGACCCAACCCTCCTGAATTTTTTGTTTCGGGCCAAATAAAGGAGCTTATATACAGAACAGAGATAACAAGGCGGGAAAAGTTGGCTGGCAGAATCAATCAGGATGACAGAATGAAAGAATAGATTACGATAAAGATGACCACCACCGAAGTTAGAAATAAGAATTTGCAATAAAAAATGTAAGAAGGGATTTTAACCTACACATGTTACACCTTTAAAGGATTGCACCTATTGCATATTATAATTTTATTAGATTTGGAGAACATAAACATAGTGGTCTACTAAATTTATAGCAAAATTTGTTTTTAGAATAACAGAACATAATTACAGTTTTGACAAGTATCTTTAAGAAAATTTATTGGCTTTACGCTACTAATGTCCTAACATCGGAAAGAGGCAAATACAAAAACTCAAAAAATCCAAGAAATGCAAATATAAGCGCCTTAAGTTGTACATGGGTAAAACACATTTAAACATCCAAGAAAATCAATAAGACAATTCCAGAAAACCCAAGAAAAATTATGAAAACTTGAGTTTCAGTTTTTTTACATAAAAAAAAGTTTCCAGACAATTAAGCAGCTTTTCAGGTAGTAAAACCATGATATTCCTGCTCTATAGTCATTTTTTTCTTATTTAGAGATTTATTACAGCATCAATTGTTTTTAAATTTTAGGCAGTTAAATAATTTCGATATTTTCAATAAAAATTTAAAAAAACTGAAATTTTCAACGAAAAATTACAAAAATTTAAAAAAAAAGAGAAATCTACGATATCTGAATAGTTAATAGATTTATATAGATAAGTGTGTCGTCTACATAAAAATTATGCACCAAAAACCAATTTTTGAAAATGGTTTTAACTAAATTATTGTAATTTGAATGTCTTGGCGCAATATTTCTTAAGGAAACATATAATAAATATATTTTTTTAAAGTGTCTCATATGCATTAAAATTATGCATCTAAAATCGAACTCCTTTAATTTAAACTGGAACAATAAAGAAAAGTGCGTCAGATGCAATTAGGTTATGCATTTAAGTTAAAATTCCTTCAAATCATTTAATTGAATAATTTTAAAAAGAAGTGTGAATCGTGTACAGTAATTTTATGCATATAAGATTAAATTCCTTTAATTTCTCAATAAATTTATTGAAAAAATGAGTGTATATTGTGTACAATAAAATTATGCATTTATAATAATTTTTTTATATCTAATTCAATAATTAAATAAAGAGTGCATCGTGTCCAATTAAATTATGCATTTGAATTGAATTTATTTTAATTTTTAACTAAATATTTAAGAAAAGCGTGAAATTTATGTGTTGCCTTTGTTTTCTTCAACATGAAGTAACATAGCAAAATCAGAATTTTTTTCTCCAGCTCTGCCGTCATTATTATTTTTCTCTGAGCATTTGTGTTTACTAATTACAGTACCCTTAGTCTCACAGTTGTTAACAATATTTTGTACTGGTTTGTTTTGTTTTTGTAGCATGTGGCATTTTATTATGCAGCCAGTTACAATTTTTATATTTTATTTGATTTACCATTATTACGTATCGCATATTTCTAATTACTGTGATAATTGATTTAAAAATATTCTTTATCCTTTATGCCAGTTATGATTTTTTTTAATGTTATCTTATTTAAGGGCGACTTAATACAATACAAGAGATATTGACCACGGAAACATAAGGAAATGAGACTTGGAACTAAGATAACTATTCTAATTAGAGATCTAAACTAAATACTAAGTCTTACATTTCTAAGGAAGGTAGTTAAATAATTAAATATTTTTGCATTTTCTAGTGCCAACAAATGCTTAATATTAAATGGACTAGCCACTTTACATTCAACGCGTAAATTAACCACTAGCATCTCGATTTCTTGAGTATATTTTTTACATTCAAAAAATATGTGATTTAGGTCACTTGTAACATTACAATTTGTGCACAGATTAGTAGGTAATACTTTAATTTTGTTGAGGTGTGCTGGGCAGCAAGCATGTCCTAATTTCATACGAATTATAGTTGGTTTAAAACGTTTTGGCACGTTTAGTTCACTATGCCAGTATGCAGAAGGTATTTTTAAAACTAATTTGCAATAACTTGCTGGAGATTCTTTGAAAATATTTTCCCAAATATCATTCCACTTAACATTTGTATTTTTCTTATAATTGCGTTTATATCAGTGAGACAAGGAAGATCAGGTATGTAGTTGCCGACGGCAATACTATTTTTGGCTAACAAATCTACCAGCTCATTAAGATTAATACCAGTATGAGCCTTAAGCCATAGAAATGTTACTTTTTTGTTAAAAAATGATAAATGACGTATACGTTTTTTATTTTTCCATAATATGGGGTTAACTTTATAAAACCAAGCATACCTCCTTTCAATGCCTTGAAGAACGTACATTAAGTTCAATAGTATAACATAGTTTTTGTTACTGTCTTGTAAGGCAAGTTTAAGTTCCTCTCTAATGGCAATTGCCTCAGAAGTAAATATGCTACAATTTTTATCAATTTTAAATTGATTCTGCACTGTTGTTTTATTTGGAAAATGCCTATTAGGGAAATTCACAAAGTACATTTCGAAGACTATTCGAGAACTATTACCCATGTAGCACCTCTTAATCATAGTTACTTTCTCTTGATTAGTGTAATAATTATTCATACTGACTAGTAAATAAATAAATGATAAAACTTTGACATAACATTTTGATAATTTGGCTGGTGGTTTCATATTTTAGATTTTACTTTTTTTTTTATAAATTCTAGTTTTTTAGAACAAAATTTAGTATGCTTATCTTACTCGCACCTTTAAAAAGTTTTTCTGTAAAATACCAATATTTGAAAGTATGATAATTTATATAGGATTTCCTATGACCAGCTTGGCGATGCACCACCCGGATATTACAGATATTATGAATGTCTTTAAAATGTTTTATGTTAAACAAATCAATTTTCAATAAAAAGTGTATATGATAAAATAATACAATTTAAAATCAAAAGTAAAGATCACATATAAATGTAACTTTTTAAAACCTTTAATTCCTATGTCAAAAATTGGAAAATTATTCGAAAGGCTAATTTAGTTAATTATTTTAATGTAGATATCAAGTAATACCGCTATACTTTTTAAAACTTTATTGGGTTATTTTAGATTTTATGTAAAAAGGATATTTACAGGATGATATATAATCATGACTTTTTTATAAAATTTAATAAGAATTGGAGTTGGATTTCTGAAAGAAAGGAAACTTTCGTCGAAAGTTCACCGTTTTCAGAATAAAAAATAAAGATTTATGAAAATGTTTGCATTTAATGTCTATTCTAAAAATTAATGGTTTTTGAAACATTGCTGCGTGGTTCGTGTCGTGAAATTTAATTTCTTTAGTTTCTTGACGTTTTCCAAAATATCTAAATAATTCTAGATTCAAAAGAAGTTTTTTTCTTAATTAATTGAAATATTGAAATATGTGGAATATATGTATATTCAAATTCCAACAGACAAAAAGTTGAGAAAGTTATTTTCTCCCAATGGGTTTCGAAGCAACTATTAAAATAAGAAAATTATTAAAATATTTGATTTTTCTTTTATAGGATCATAGGATCTAAAGATCTAACCAGCGTGAATAACCGTTTAATAAAAGAAGTATTTCCATACCCAGGTATACAGCTGACAGTAAATAGTTATATAAAACAAAAGGCCCAACTAACCTTCAGCAACCAATGAATTTCCGCTGACTGCTACCGCAATTCGGTTTATATCTCTGATGCATGTTTCCGCTTCCGACGTCAATCCTCTATTAAACTTTTTTCTATTAAAAAAAAATTCTTCCTGTCACAAATTTTCACTTGCAAGGATTTGTTCAGAAAAAAAAACTATTGCTGATGAAAGTTTTTCACTTCATGTGAGGTTTTTTAAACCCAAATCCCTAAATCATTAGTTAGTTTGGCATGTCGTCCCAGTTTTTCCCAAATTTTTCGGGAAAATATAAACAGGTGCCCGTGCGCGGATCGCGTGTTGAAATTGAGAAAGCACGACGTGATCGCACGCGAGTCGATATTAAATTGAAACCGAACCAAAGCGACATGAAATGAGTCGAAATGCGTGGATGTCGCGATGTTGCCGAAGAAGTTGATTGGAAGTAGGAAAATGTGATTAGGGTACAACAAATGACAGAAAAAGAGCTTTCAGTTAGTAGTTTGAACCTTAAAATACTTATGAATAGATTGTGTGAGGTTCGTCTCTTAAGCATGTATGCATAAACATGTACTCATGTAAAGGGTGTCCCATTTTGGGTACTTTTGCGGGATATCTCCGTTATTTTTAGGGATAGAGAGTTGCGGTTTTCGCGACACTGTGCTACTTTTTCGTAAAACTAAAGATGCTGTTAACAAAATTTTTATAGCCATTTTATTTTTTAACATACAGGGCATTTTTAAAATTTTTGCATTTTGGGACCCTCGTCGTATCTCCGTTATTTTTACAGTTTTTGTAAAAGTAAAAACTCATTCTTATAGATTTTTTTCCATAGAATCTAGTGGTATAGATATATTTTTTTTTGATTAATAGTTTTAGAGTTATAACCCAAACTTATGTTTTTTTAAATGGAACACTCTATATACTTATAGTTCATAAAATTGGTCTTTTTTTTACCTTTTTAAAAATATACAGTGCATCCCGAAAGTTATGTCTAAATTCATTTACAATTCAGAGGTGTGTTCGAAAAAAAAATGCTCGGACCCGTCGATTTTTATTTCAAGTTGCGTATTTTTGTACGTGAAGTTTCAATATACAGGGTTGCTCAAAAATAAATTACGACCGTCAACTTTATTTTTTCAAATGAAAGCACCTTTTTTATTTCATCTTTGAATTTCGCGTGGAATTCTACGTATTTTTCATGCATCATGTCCTATACCTAAAGTCAACAGTTATCGAAAAAAAGACGATTTATGTAACAAATAAAAAAAGAACAAAAATTAAGTTAAATGTTCAAAAATGTTGCCATTCACGGCTTGACAATATCCAAGGCGATCAATGAAGTCTCGTTGCACATTTTCAAACATTTCCAGAGTTATGGCGCGCACTTCTCTGCGAATTCTCTCTTTCAGGTCGTCTAGATTATTTGGCCTATTAACAAATACCTTCGACTTGAGGTATCCCCGCAAAAAAAGTCCATTGGTGTTAGGTCAGGCGACCTAGCAGGCCATTCGATGGGTCCTCTCCTTCCTATATATACACCGATTGGGAAAGGTTTCATCTAAAAATGTACGCACAGTGGCAGCATAGTGCGGAGGAGCGCCATCTTGCTGGAAAATTAGTTCTTCGTCAGGATAGTCTGAGTCCAATGGATTTGGAAATAAAGCTAGTAATGCTGGAACTAATTCAAATTGGAGAAAATCGAGATACACTTGTCCCGTTAAAGTCTGTTTAAAGAAAAAGGGACCTATTACTCTTCCGCGCACTATTCCATACCACACATTTAGTTTTTGAGGGTACTGGGTATTCACCTCCATCATCCAATGCGGATTTTCTGTTGCCCAATATCGAAAATTTTGGCTGTTCACACTACCATTCAAACAGAACGTGGCTTCATCGGAAAAAATAATATTTGTTACTAAATTATTATTTAGATTGCACATGCTTTGTAAGCGTTCACAAAACTCATTTCGCCTATCGAAATCGTCATCAAATAACTCTTGCACAGGAATAACTTTGTAGGGGTGATATTTGTGCTTTTTAACTATTCGGTGAACTATAGATTTTGCCATGTGTAAATTTGCCCCAATCTGCGACAGAGGAGTGCATGGATTTTCTTCCAAAGAAAACAAAACGTCAAGTTGTTCATTTTCATCTCGAGCAGGACGACCAGATTTCGGCAGATCTCTAACACGACCGAATTCTCTAAATTTAGCCCCTATTCTACTCACCACCTTTTGACATATCGGAGGACGATCAGGATGGATTTCATTGAATAATTGAGCAGCTTCTCTTTGAGTACGTGTTCTGTCACCAAACCCAACCATGCACAGAATTTCTATTTTTTCTCGTTCCGTTAACTTTACCATTGTGAAAACCGCAACTTTGCTCGTACACTTCACACTTGACAATATCTGTTTGGCGTACAACTGTCATACAGTTTCTATGAAAATACACGGTCACCAGCCAACAATAAAAAAACACGAATAAGTGGAATTTTGCTCTGTATAAAAATTCTCAGAGATAAGGTGAACTTCAATAATAATGTTTGGTCGTCTTTTTTTCGATAACTGTTGACTTTAGGCATAGGACATGATGCATGAAACGTACGTAGAATTCCACGCGAAATTCAAAAATGAAATAAAAAAAGGTCCTCATTTGGAAAAATTAAGTTGATGGTCGTAATTTATTTTTGAGCAACCCTGTATATACAAACTTCACGTACAAAAATGCGCAACTTGAAATAAAAATCGACGGGTCCGAGCGTTTTTTTTTTGAACACACCCCTGAATTTTAAATGAATTTAGACATAACTTTTGGGATGCACTGTATAACAGTATGGACTTATTTTCAAAAATACGCAAATAACTAACAATTTTCTAAATTAAATGCATAATTTAATAGTAGTCCATGAATAGCAATAATAGACAAATAAACAGTTACAAATTAATAACGACGATTGGGGAATTGCATCATTCTTATTTTTTCTGTAATAAAGGAACATAAAAAACAAATATATAAATTTAATAAACACTATAAGAAAACAACTATATAACAAAACAACATTTTTACAAGAGATGTTCAAAATGACGACCATCTTCTCTGATACAAAATTGGCACATTTCTGTATTCCTTTGAATAGCATTCAAAATAATAATTGGTCTCCTCAGATTTTGAAATGCTAAATAAATTGCGTCTTGAAGTTCTATGAGATTATTGCATTGTCTTTTATACACTCGATCTTGTATATACCCCCATAAAAAAATTTTATTTATTTTTTATTTATTAACGGTATTTACCAATTTTACTAAAATAAAATAAAACAAAAGATACTAATATTAATTCAACTTTAGCTTGATAATAGTAAGACATAAATCAATGTTACCAATTAATTTAAAGAAATATGTTAATTAAATAAAAAAACAATTTTTTTGTTATTTTTGGCCATGGCCCCCCATTAAATTATGAATTTGATCATTTAAATTTTGAAAATTGTATTTTTTTTTGCGTATTTTTGTAAATAAATCCATACTTTTATATAATTTTAAAAAAGGTAAAAAAAGGCCAATATTATGAATTATAAATATATAGGGTGTTTTATTAAAAAAAACATAAGTTTGGGTTATAACTCAGAAACTATTGGTCAAAAAAAAAATATATATACACCACTGGATTCTACGGAAAAAAAATCTATAAAAATGAATTTTTACTTTTACAAAAACTGTAAAGACAACGGAGATACGACGGGTATCCCAAGATGTAAAAATTTCAAAAATGCCCTGTATCTTAAAAAATAAAAGGGCTATGAAAATTTTGTTAACAGCATCTTTATTTTACGAAAAAAAAGCACAGTGTCGCGAAAACCGCAACTCTCTATCTCTAAAAATAACGGAGATATCTCGCAAAAGTACCCAAAATGGAACACCCTGTACATTTGTTAAAAAATATCTATTAAAAATATGTATGCATTTAAAATTCAATCTACCTAGCCTGGGATGACTTCGTTACGGAAGCGTGAAAACTAGTTATTAATGTAACAATTGGGCAAAATATCGCTTTTTATGAATGGGAATTTTTATCTCCAAAAAACGGGCATTTACACATAAGTTTGTTATTCGTAATATTATAGGTTATTGTACCATCCTTGAACCAAAAACATTACGTTCTTATACAGTGCTTTTATGTCGAAAGGAACAAATAATACATTTAAAATTCAGGTATTTTTTTCTTATTTTATTTTTTTGGACACATCGGTTAGTATTGTCACTTGCGCATTTTTTTAAATAAAACACCCTGTATATTATGCCGTTTTACAATTCTATGATATATTTTGCATACTTTTTGTATCGCAAACTATATTCCGAAAGTCAATGAATTGTTAAACGTGACGTAAGAGTGAGAATATGAAATTAAAATATAAACATTTATTCTAGATTTATTACAATTAATGTTTCGTTTGTTGTCCAATTATTGTTTGTCAACTCAATGCGTCCTTTGCAATGAAAATTTTCGTAACACGGCGTCGCAAGCAGAAACTATGACACCAACATTAATTTTTTATCTAATTAGTACTTGATTTGCCTACTTGATAATAGTTTGTCATATTAGTTGTCATTTTACAATAGTCTGTCATAAACTATTTAATTCAATCGTCCTACAATTACTCATACATCAGTAGTTGAATAGAAGTCCATATTTTGTAGGAGAATGTGTATATAAAGATTAAATTAAATAAATAAAATAATTTTTTTTTATTCCCGATAACGGGTAATTTTTATTTTATTTGGTGAACGTATATGTTTTTTGTAATGTTCTGTATCTGATGATGGCTGTTTACACAGCCGAAATGCATAATACATTTAACTAAGTGACCTACACGCATTTTTCTTGGAGATAAAGACTTCCCCTATTTGCAATCTTTACTCATACATCAGTTTATAGTCCTTCAGAAAACTGCCCAGAGACAGTCAAATATTTTCTTAATCATACATTTAGTCCTGATCTCCAGTTCTCATTTCGCTTAGCCACTATAGCAGAAATTTCAAAAATAGTTTTAGACCTCAAATCTATTGCATGTGGTAGTGACTGCATCTCAGCGAATATGCTCCAACATTGTATTCATCATCTTGCTCCTCACTTGACTCATGTTATAAACTCCTGTTTTCTTTTAGGTTGTTTTCCTGATGTTTGGAAGACTTCTCTTATAATGCCTTTAGCTAAAATCACTGCGACCTTAGACCTATATCCATTATTCCAGTAATTTAGAAAGTTTTGGTAAAGTTTATTCAGTCACAGATTTATGATTTCTTTATCACAAATAACATAATCCCACAGGGCCAGTCTGGTTTCCGAAAGCGGCACAGCACCACGTCTGCCTTGTTAAAAGTTACTCAAGAAATCATTGAGGCTTTGGATAGAGGTAATACTATACGGCGCTCGTATTGCTTGACTTTTCTAAAGCTTTCGATACGCCTGCATTTAGCAAAATTGACCTGTTATGGATTCGATAACAATTCATTAAACTTCTTTAGGTCGTATCTTTCTGAAAGAAAGCAACTGGTGGTATTACAAAATCAAGCTCAGTCAAACCGCTCTTATATAATTTCTGGGGTCCTACAAGGATTTGTCTTGGGTCCTATCTTATTTCTAATGTACATAGTAGACATGTATAAGGTTGTTAAATATTGCAGTATTCAGGGCTTTGTGGATGATATGCAAATAATTATTTTTTTAAAGCTGATGACGTATTAGGGGGTTGTAGTATAATAAATGAAGATTTGTCATGTGTTTCAACTTTCTCGTCGAGCAATAATTTAAAATTAAATCATAGCAAGTGTTCTGTAATGTGTTTCTCTTCAAAAATTACGAAAAAATTATCTTGGATAATTTACAACTATTTGTGGGGGAAACGCAGTTAAAAATAGTTGATAACATTAAGAATCTTGGTGTAATTTTCGAGGAGGACTTCAAAATGCACGTTTCTGACGTAATTAAAAAATCCTATTTTGCGCTAATATAAGTATCATTAACTACAAAGTACGCAAGAAATTATGCGAGTTCTTAGTACTTAATATTATGAACTACTGTGACATTGTTTATGTTCCTTGTTTAGATAAAGTCACTTTTACATTAAATGGACACGTTAACAGGCAAAATTGTAGTTATAGGGCAACCAAAAACTCATTGGACTCAAGAATACCATACACAGCGCCTTTAAAAAATTAATTTGTAGGCAGGTACTGTGAAAAAAAAAATTGTGAATGCACCGTATATTTGCGAAAATCTTAAATTTAATTCTTATTGTGAATGGAATTTGATGTTTGTAGCTGTATGACCCGTAAACGCGTAATTTTTTGACATATTTAGATATTTTCTATCACACACATTTAACAGGAAATTATTTTAACTTTCTAATTGGATATTCTTTGGATTGGGATATCCCTGATATTTTTTCATATGTCGATACAAAAATTATATTTTAAAAACGCATTGTATCCTACTTCTCGCTTTTTGAAATGTAACGTAAAATGTACAGGGTTATTCACGATATACAACACGGAATATTATAACTATAGGTCAAAAAAAAAAAAGATTATCAGAGGCGTTCCAGAATTTCAAAGTGCAGAAACATATCAAAATAATGTTTTTTTTTAAATTGAATACCCTGTACATTATTTGATTTTTGGATACTACATAAACGTAGGTTTTATTAGCAAGGTTTACCCAGCCTAAAAATTAAAGTTTTTGTGATTTTTGTGTTTTGACATGTGTTTTCTCTTTTTGTGCCATATTTGCACTGAGAAGCATTAATATAATAAATTTTACATTTTATTTCTAAAAAGGGTATTATTTTGTGGGATTCCATTAGGTATCCCTGAACATATATGTAGTCAAATTACGAGACAGTTTTACCACTAACCAAAGCTGTTTATTTTACTATCGACACGTGTTTCGCTAACGACGTTACATCTTCGGGCGAAGATTAAAACTAAACTAAAACTACTTACAAGTGGCCTTATATACTAATGATGTAACAGAGCGGAAAATGCAATGAACCTTGGCCGAACAAATCTTTAACACTAACCAAACTACTTAATTTACTATAAGAGATTGGACCTTTATACCTGTTAAGAATGTCTTTTTTTTTGATTTTGGAATATTGTTGAAATTTTGCTGAAACTTACCTTATTCCCTTTAAAAAAAATTGAGGGTCTATACCCCACTTGAAAGTTGAAGGTTATATTTTCTTCATTTAAACTTGTCTCTCTCAAAAAGAAATTTGACGTGCTTTTAGGTCTTTTTGAAAGGTTTTAATTGAAAGAGTTAATGTGTGGAAGTTATTTAATTATTAGTAATTATTATTTTTTTATATTCTTATCTTGCTTGCTATATGTTCGGATTCTATCAAGTAATAACATAAAAGAATTGTGAAATAAAATAAAATGAAATTTTGGGGTATAAAACTAAAAAAACCCACCTTTAAAATCTTACATGATCATGATTTGAGTTTAAGCCGGTATAGACGACGTTGGTTTCTATTTCTATAAATTTATAATATCCTAGTACGAGAGGATCAAAATTTTAATATAAGATTTATATTAAAATATAGTGAAATAAACTTGGAACACATCAAACTGATCTTCGGTAGGAACACAGCCTATACACCTTTAACTCTCCAAATAGCCTAAATCTTTGTTGTATTTCTATTAGAGCATGCGCAGCTGTTCCAACTGTTATATTTTGTTCCTTATATGCTGTTACCAATCAGTACGCACCATAAAGTGCACATTAAAATATATATTTATCGTTAATTGATATGCACTTAATTTTAATTTTCTTGTATCTATGCCATTGTAGTCGTAGTAAATGTGAATATCAAAAAGCAGAGCGAATTTAAAAGATTACTAAATCAAGGCCAATTTAGTTTATAACATATTTTTCAATCAAGTGTAATTTATTTTGAAACTTTATGAAGACTATAAATCAATAGTAATTACATGCAAAGTGTTAACTTATAGAAAATAAACATACAACTTATAAACAAAGATATTATAAGCTTAAAGATAAAATTTAAACATGAATAGTTCCACTACAACTACACTATAATACAAACAAACCTAATACTATATTATGTATGTTGTATTTAACCGCTTAAGACTAGTGCTAATAAGATAGCAATCTCTGAATTGCTTATCTGCCTTATATTGAATATATCCACATAGTATTATCCTTAAGGTACTCTTAGATATTTTAAGGTGGATGAACTCAATTAAATCACAACCTGTGTACTTAACATTTTATTAACAATAAAGTATATGAATATAATCGCCTGACCGTCCCTTCTAGTGACAAGTGTCTGTAACTGAAATGATTTTAACATCACCCTGTATGAGCCCACTTATATATCACAAAAAGAAATCCTAGAAATCGTTTTTGAATCTTCTCAATCATTTCTGAGTTTTAAAATGCAATAGAAGACCAGATGTTTGAAGCATATTCTCACCAGGGTATTACAGAGTTTAATAATTGTGCTTATTCTGAAGTTATTGCCATCTCTGATAACAAACCCAGTGCACAATAAGCTTTGTTAGTTATTTCATAATAGTGAATATTATTATTAAACCTCATGTTAGTTTGAAATATAACTCCATTATCCTTCATAACACTGCCTCTCTCAACTCGATCAGAATCCATAAAATATTCTTCACTGTCAAGTTTTCAGGTATAGGATACACACATGAAAATAATTCCTTAAAACAAGGAAAAAGGTTCTTTTGTATATTTAATTTTAATTTAAGTAGGTAATTAACATAAGTCCTTTTCCTTAAAACAATTTCTTACATTTCATTATTTGAAGAGTCGGCTCGAACAACGTTGTAACTCGCAAATTTTATAAAATCGACTTAATCATGGAATAACGCTGTATGGCACCTAAAGCAACTGTATGATAGAAGAATATCCCTCTCTTTTTAAATATCCCCCCTTAAATTAAATATTTTAGTTTGCCATTTTGCCGATTTCCGCAGAACAAAGTTGTAAGGAGTAGCGCACGAGATTGTTTGGGCGAATATTGTTACATTTTTGACGTCATGTCTGTGGTAAATTTATCGGATTCATTAAATTACAGAATACATTAAATCGTGGTAAAAAACGCAAATCTAACATTGCTCAGTGGCAAAACAATAAGTCAAAGTTAGCTAGAGACAAAGGAGAAGAATATCTAAGTAAAAGAAAGAAGATGCTACCGGCAATGGTCCCGCCAGAAGAGGTAAGTCGAAAAATGTTGTAACTGTTCTATTTTGGCGCGGAAATTTAACTGTCATGCGTTCGCAAGGTTTTTATAGTTTGCTTGATGAAAAAATGTAACTGTATTGTTTTTACTGTGCAGACTATGTACTTAAGAGTTTATCATTTTGTTGGAAAAGTTAGTACCTACATATTTAGCATTATAATTTTTTTAATGTCCTTGTGTCATTCATAATATTACTAGTACCATTTCAATTTTCATCATCGTTTCATTATTGCCTTCATATAGACATATTCTCTTGCTTTTCAGAATGTTGTATGCCGCTGTAAAAGGGGATGTTTTGCTGCAAAGCTAGAAGGCAATAAACGTACGATTTTTTCAAAATTCAGAAGTCTTACTTATAATGAAGAATCCCAATTTCTCGCATACCAATGTATTAAGATACGTCAACCGATAGGGCCAAAAGTAAAAATCAACCAAATCCACGCCGGAAGTGTACAGTTTTTTATTATTTACCTCTTGAGCAAGATCAGATACGAGTTTACCAAAAAACTGTCACAGATACCCTTAGAGTAACACCTCGAAGAATACAAATGTTAGTAGAAAAATTCAAGAACAATTTTGACATTAAAGATTTCCGAGGACGTCATACCAATCGGCCACATGCTATTCCAGGAAATGTCAAAGAGTTGATCAGGGAACATATTTCGTCTTTTCCTAAACAGGAAAGCCACTACTCACGATCAAAAACTCATACAGAGTTCCTGTCCGAAGATCTCAACTTAAAAATAATGTATAAGCTCTTTTGTGAAAAATATCCAGATCATAAGAATATATCAATCAGGACATACAATGATACATTTTCGAAACTAAATCTAAAATTTGGATTACCTCGTTCTGATACATACACATTTTGCGACAAGCATTATATTAAGTTATGTGCTGCCAATACTGAGGAAGAAAGACAGAAAATAACACAAGACATGCAAATTCATCAGATGCGTGCTAAAGCAAGGTATGCACAAATCAATGAAGATACACAGCTGGCAAAAAGCAATCCATCTAATATTTTTGTTCTATTCATTGATTTGCAACAGGTCTTATCTGTCCCACTACATCACTCCAGCGTATTTTACCAACGCCAGTTGTCGAATTATTATTTAGATATACATGATGCGACATCTAACGATGCGTTTATGATTCTGTGGAATGAAACAGTAGCAAAACGAGGATCCATAGAAATTTAATCTTGTTTACTGAGGTACGTAAAAGAACATTTCCATCCATTGCAAACAGGCGAAAGAAAGCAGCTAATAATATGGTCGGACAAATGTGTGGGGCAGAACAATAACTGGCGAATCATTACAACTTTAAAACTTTTGGTGGATCAAAAATATTTCACAGAAGTGCATCAAAAATTTTTGTCAACTGGACACAGCTTCCTGCCCTGCGATAGGGACTTTTCTTTAATAGAAAAAAAAAATTCCAAAGGTTTTCGTGCCATTTGAGTGCCAGCCATTGCCAACGCACGGGAAAGCAAGCCTTTTTATGTCTTGTGCATGAAAAGGGAAGATTTCAAAGATTTGAGAGATTTGGAAAAAGCTCTTTACAAAAATTCCAAATTTAAACTTACGGAATCACTATGGAATAAAATTAGTTCTGAAGACCCAAATACATTGTTTACAAGAGAGACTCATAACGCTCTTCGACCCTGGAACATATTACCATCAGGAAAAATATTGCAAAATATAAGGCTACTACTTTACCTTTTTCCAGCATGGCAAATTTGCCGTTGGCATATGATAGACCAATACCTATTTCGGCTGCTAAAAAAGGTAATTTAATAGATATGTGTCAGTATATGAATCCAGTTTATCATCCTTTTTACGAAAATTTGTTAACAGAACGAGTATTATTTTCCCTTACATGTTTACATTTACAACATAATATACTATCAGCCTAGTTCAAGTATTAAGATTATTAATGTATTTTTTGTTCTACTGTCATTTTTTCTATATTATAGATATTGAAGTAGGATACAGTATAGATTTAGTTATTAGTCTTACTTACAGTTAGTTTTGTTGGTTTTTACGTAAGGCAGACTACACAATCAAAATATATTAGTTCACCACGTTTTTTATTTTGTATCCCAGACTTTATAGTGTATTGAAAAATGCGCAAGTTATGGAAAAACGTTGTAAGTTACAAAGCAGTTATGTTAAATCGTGTAAATTTAAGCCTAAAAGCATGAAACAACGTTGTTACTGTCATGATCATGCAACGTTTTTCCATTTTAAAGTTCAAAAAAAAGGTATATAGATTTTTGCTGCTCCTGAAAAGTTGAAACAATGTAAGTTACAACGTTGTTTGAGCCGACTCTTCATTTAAATAGATTAATTTCTTTAAAATATTTTTTTTCCAATAATATGAAGTCTTCAAATTATGAATATATGAAGATATTAAATTATGAACGCGAGTATATTACCCCAAGACACAGAATCTTTATAACAAGAGACCAGATATAAGGGTTATATTTGGTCTAGGACCAGGTTATACTTGGTCTAAAGAACTGGTAACGTAGTCAGCCTAATTTTTAAGTTTTTATGACCCAAATCATTTTTATTGTACAATTTGAGTACTATATAGGTCACATATTAATTTTTCATCAAATGAATACTCAATAAGTGAAAAAATTAACTTGGAGATTTATTGTTCAACATTTTAGAAAATAAAGGAGAAATAGAAATATTATCAAGTTTGCATGGAAGAGCAGACTTGTTAAAAGAATTATTTCCACAAGTTGGCAAACGTTTACAATTTGAAATGCACTTCGAAAACTGTAGCTTAGATAAAGTAGGTGTAAGTGCGTTAAATTTAGGCATATTCCATTTGGAAATAATAAATAATATATTATTAGGAGATACAGGATGCAACAACAATTACTATAACATCCCAAAGTCTGCGTGATTTTGCGTTTGAAGAGGACACACAAGGGAAACAACCTGTAACTGCGGAATTAAATAATGTGGTGAATCCAATGTGGAAAATACCATTTTGACACCACCTTTGCTGGTAAATGAAAATACGCCTATAGAGAACTTTAAAGAACCTTTACCCGATTGACCTAAAAACACTTTTAACCCCATCCCCATCAGGAAAAAGTATTTTAAAATACTATGAAACCAACAAAATGTTTGACTAATGCCACAGATATCGACTAGTCAAAATTATTCTTCAGCATATATATACAACTTTATTGTTAAAGAGTAAGTAATTTTCTTTATTGTTAATATCTTCCTAGTACAGTTAATTGAATAACTTAAGAAACAGAGAAGGTTCCCTTTTATAAAACATCTTAAACAAAAACATTCCAAGAGGCTTTAGAAAACTGCGAAAATATTTTAAATAAAACGACAATTGATATAACACGACAATTTGTAAGGTACCCGGGGGTAATAAGGCCCACCTAAGAAATTATAATTAATATCTACGAGAGAAATTTACTTTTTCAAAACTTTTATTATTATAAAAAATAGAAAAGGGTATAAACAACATATTTGAACACAAAATAATCATACTTATAAGTCGAGACGCGAACATTAAAAAATTGACTTCTGGGCCTTAAAGCCTTAATGAGGTCCATATAATTAAATGAACAAAAAACAAGTCAAACGATTAAATAACACTAAAAAAATAAAATATTAAAATAATGATATCCAAACATAAATATCAAAAATATCCTTTTGGGCCTTAATATCTGCATTGACATATAATAGGATTTGAATGAGAAATAAAAAAAATAACAGTTTAACAAAATACTGAGGCAATAAAAAATAAATGTTACACACTAAAAAAACAGTATCAAAGATAGGTAAAATATGGTATTAAGTATAAATCTAAGACTTAAAGCATACAGCCTGGACACAAAAAATTTTCAGTATCGTCCTCAGTCAAACCAACACAATCCTCATGGACCCAAAAACCATAAGAAGCACATCGTCTCATATCTGCTACATAGTCTTTGTAGCAAATCACACAGTGCCATTCCTCGTTATGTTCTGATGCAATGGAAGACACAGATTCAGATGGCGATTTAGCTGTATTCGGTAAGGCTGGAACGGGATCAAGTTGAGACTCCACCTCCTTTAAAAATACGGATCGCTCGACTTCAACTGCTTTGTAATTTATAGCTTTACTTTTAAGTAGGTGTAAAAACTTCAGAAATTCTTTCCCTGTTTAAATCACGTATAGGATGTTTATCCCAGTACTTTAATAATTTATCGTCCCAATAAGCTTCAAATGCTCGAAATATAGCTTTGTCCATCGGCTGAAGCTCATGGGTGGTATTACTCGGCAGACAATATAAGTGAATGTCATGAGCTTCTGCTTTCTCAGCAATGCTAATATCCAAATGGCATTTGGCTCCATCAAACATTAAAATTACTGGCGGAGGCGACATGTATTCAATAAAATGGTCTAGCCCCTTATCAAACGTTTCTATCGTCATACTCCCTTTAGGAGTCATCATAACTTTTGAGCCAGCCGGTAAGCCATCTGAGTAGGTTGGCTTCATTCTCTTGCCCTTAAAAAGATGACAGGCGGTATGGCATGTCCGAGAGCATTAGCGCAAGCGACAATAGTTGCGTTTTCGGCGTGTTCATGAGAAATGAAATGCACTCGTTTTGCTCCTTTGGCTGCTAGAACGTTTTGTTGGTGGTGAAGAGGTCAAGCGACAACCCTTCTCGTCTCGTATATTATAAATTTTTTAGTTCTTTATTTTTTAACTGAGTGCACTCCAACAAATCTCCTAGTTTTTTGAAATTATCTTCTACGATAAAACGATTTAATTTTTGGGCTCTTGCTGAATTCATGAATTGAGATTGACGTTTTGATATTCTCGGATGATTTTTTAGACGAAGAACTCCTTATCCACTCCCTACCAGCGAGACGTTTTTCCTGATTGAATGCAATGCTTAATTTTCTTTTGCTCAACATACCTGAACACAGACCTTCTTAATGCTTTTGGTGTAAGCGGAAAACCTTTATCGGCTAGCCGAATTATTTTATTCTCAAGATCAGTCTCTTCATTATCGGTTAAAATTATTTTTCTACCTAGTTTTCTCTTCACGCTTTGTGATTTAATGTGCTTCCTAAGTGTTCTGAGTATTCCGCATTTTTGTTCCACCCAGCGCTGAGATTTTTCCTCGTTAATATAATTTAATGCCTCTCTCATCATCTCTGCCTTTTTTACCCATCTTCTGCAAAAGAATAAATAAATCCAATGAATACGTGTATTCATGGCGGCAGAAAATAAAGCCCAAGCCTTTTTTCAATGCTTTGCAGAAAATAAGGACCGGGCCTTATAACCTGTAGCACAATAAAATTTATTTTGAGGTTATGAAACAACAAACAAACCCAACATAAAATGAAACGCTGCATAAAATGAAACTATCAGATACATAGATTATCATGCATATATTATAATGAAAAATCTACGTATTATTAAAACAATTTAATTTGCTAACTTCCGGTCGAAATACTTATAAAATATAGCACAGCGTTTTTATATAAAATTTATTATATAAAATATAACACAGGATTAGGTACTTTAAAGGGAAATAAACACTTAAATAGGCTTAAATTAAGTACTTTCTTTTTTGAGTGTACTACTGCACACTTTTTAACGTTAAAAGCCATTTTTTGAAACTTTGGACCATTGAACAACTGACTTTAGATCATCTTGCAATTTATCTGTATCTTCCCTGTTAGAAATTGTTTTAAAAAGTTTAAAATTGTCAGCATACATTAAGCTGTTACCAAATTCACTACAGTCTGGTAAGTCGTTAATAAATAAAATAAAGAACAATCGTCCAGGTTTGCTCCCTTGGGAACTTCAGAGGATTATTTATATTGGTGGGAGAAACAGTTAAGATAAATAAGATTTCAATGAATTAAAAGCTTTTTCTGAGGAACCAAACCGTACTAGTTTATTTGAAAGAACAATTGAACTTATCAAATGCCTTTTTGCAATTAGTGTACAAGACGTCTAATTACTCCCTCGCCACAATTAAATTTGTACTTAATATGTGATGGGAGTTACGAAGAAATAGAAAAAAGCAGAACTTTTTTTTCTTTGCTTAATTTAATTAAATTCTAGATAATAAAATCGAAAAACTCTAATTTGTTACTAACATTCGATTACGAATTCGTGACACAATTAAGTTTTTCGATAATACAACCAGGTCAAATACCTTTAAAAGTGTTTTTTAATTATATTTCATGATAGACAACATCGCATATAGTACTTATTATAAATATCCCATAAGCGCGTGGTAGGTAAGTTTGGAGACAATCTGCGGCGTATGCATTACATGCGCCATGGGTACGGTCGCGGCTGACACAAAGAGGAGGTCATACACCTACTAACTATCCCATTCAGTTGCGTAAATAACAGAGTATAAAATTTAAATACATCTCTCGACCTACACCTTATCTCTTTATTACCATGAGCACACGAGAGTTACTTTATGTTTTTTCGTCTCGTAGTACCATCAACATTGTAATACGTAATATAGTTTAATTGAGTTCAAAAACAAATTTTTAGATAAGCATGCATATTTAGAAATCAATTTAAATTGCCTAATTTTCATTTGACCTTTTCATATAATTTTTTTTCTGATATATATTTGTAAAGAGAAAACTGTTTGAACATGAATCTTAATGCCCTTCTATAACCCTTTTGCCAATTAAACTATTTTAATAATTATCATTTTGAACAATAGTGAAATTCTCTTATTTTTTCCACGTTTAAAAAATTTTGAGTGACTGATTTGAAAAAAAAAATCTGCATATTTTCCTAGTTTTTACCATTCAAGTTAAACAGAAGTTGGTCAATATTCCAGTATGTCTACTTCACTTCGGTAATATTTGTTAGGAAAAAATTTTAAGATATTTAATTATTATTTGGAAAATTCAGATCTTCTAAATGGCACTGCTTCAAAAATATTATTCGAGCGTAAGTATATTAACACACTTTTAATAATGTCTATCAATACAAGAAAAAAAATAAAATTAAAAAGTTGTAAGTACCCATATTTATTTTATCTTTGAGGAAATTAATACCTGAATGGACAAATAAACGGTGAAATCGAAAAGTGTTTAAATTCCCTCGTTTAAACTTATTTCATTTTAAACTTTAAAAATCTATTACCTATTATAGCATAGGTAATTTTAATTTTGTTTTGTCAAAAGTAACGTGTAACACCAAAGGCTTTTATTTCGACGATAGGATTGTACAAGATGGGCAGTAAGAGAGCTGTTGTTCTGTTCTTGAGACTTCGACTTAAAATAGTCTTAGATGAAACACTATCAGCGATTTGACATAGGCTATTTGCTATCTAATGATGCTGATATTCTGAACTAAAATGTTGAGTCAAGATATTTAACATTCAGTAAACTTTTTAGATTTAATTAATTATCTATACATAAGTGAACAACTTCTTAAGTGCCAAAATACTCAAGCATTAACATGCAACAGAAAATCTTGATCATTCCCTCATTTTTGTCAGTATCATTCTAAACTGTTTCTTCGTAAGCCTATTACCTCGCCTCTACCGTATTGTATAGAGAAGTTCCTCGCAAACAGTCCAGCAAGGTTTAGGGCTTTGATTGTGAATTAAAAAAAACTTAGGGCTCGTAGTACTTTTGGTTTCAAGGGGATATTATTACCTTTTACACAATTAGAGCAACTGTTCGATATTTTTTATTTATTATATCAAAACAAATAGGTCAACAGACCGAAACCCAAAGGAACATCCACAAATTACGAAGGAATTACGAATTATATAAGGAAAGCAAACGACTTAGTGGCGAATTTCTGGCTACATTGGTTCTATAAAAACAGACTGAAAACAAATAAGAATTTCGAAAACTTGGCTGAGGTATATGGAAAAGTATCTAAACTATTACATAACTCGACTCAATATGATAGTTAGTTAGTTTATAGAGAAAGATCATCTGCGTGAAAGTGCTGTGTTTCAAGGGACTATAATCGATATTTGACTCTAAGATTTGTTAAATTAGCATGTAAGTAAAATGTACCAGTATTTTTATAGTCTAAGAATCTAAAAAGTTATTAGCCTACTACTTCTTACAATTAAGTCCATCATTCGATTATACTTGATGCTTAAGTAATTAATATGTTCTCCGAAGCTTTTGATCATATATGACATCCAGATCCTTCACTTTATTAGTCCTCTTAAGTAAAATTCTATTAAAATTATGGCCAAATTGAAATAAATTACTATTATGTATGAAACTAATAAATGCGCATTTATTATTATTAAGGCAAAGTTTATTTCTCTGACAATAGTCAAAAAATCTGTCCAAATCATTTTATAACAGAAAACAATTTTGACAAGATTATTGATGGAAGCAAAAATCTTAATATAGTCTGCATAAAGTAATATTTAGGATTAAGTAAAACATTTTGTAACATCATTTAAAGAGATTGTAAAAAGCACGATACTTGATTCGTGGAGGACTGGTGACCATGTACAGTGACATACTCGGATCGATTAAAGATGTACGACGCTAATCATCGAAGGATGTCTTCATGAACTCCTTCAAACAAGTTGGACAAAATTGATCATAATACTTTCTCTAAGAAAGTATTTGTTATTTTGTTGAATGCTTTGATGATACTGCATATACACAGGTGACATAAATATATCAAACACATTTAACGACTTTTTCACAACGATAGGCACTAGCACGGCTAAGAGAAATTAGTATAAATAACCTTAGAACATTAAAAATAACCATTGAAAGGCCTTTCAATGTTCTAAGCAAATAATAATAATAATATTAATAACGTTTATTATTTACCATGGAAATTACATAGAATATAAACTTACAGGTGTATTCAATAATAGAGGTAAATAAAAGCTAATGTATCAGACTCCTGCATGGAAAATGCAGGTTCTGTTCTACCTACATAGCTATAACATAAAAAACTTTTTAAACTAAACTACTTTTTAAATAAAACTAACGAATTAAACTAACAACTAATAAATTAAACTAAACTAACTACTAGATATAATGTACATACATTACATCTAGGTAGTTGATGATTTGACACAGATTACAACAATACACAAATACGGAAGAATATACTAGCCATTCAATTACAATTTATAAACAAGAAAAATGAAAAACAAATCTTCTAGCTCTAATATGCATGTTACTGATTATCTAATAAGATTTGTCTTACTTTTGTTTTGAATCTATAAATGGAAATCGAAATATCAGTTATATCAGGTGATAGCGCATTAATGATATGAGAATGATTTTTTGAAAAATTGATTTTTGTGTTTAGGAATAGTTAAAGATTTACTTCTTAAATTTAAGTGGTGAATGTCTGTCCGAAATGTAATTTTGTTGTATAGGTAGGACTGCGGTAATTAATAATTTTATAAAATAGCACACTGGAATGTAGCTTACGTCTATTAAACATATTAAGCCACTTAAGATCATTAAGCTTATGTGATACATGATCTCGTCTATTAATACCATTAATAAAACGAATACAAGAGTTTTGCATTTTTTGAACTCTATAGGAGTCTTGACCTTCTAGACAAGGTCCATAAACCACATCATAATGATTAAAATTTGACAACACAAAAGAGTCGCATAGCTCACGTTCAATATTCAGATCTAAGTAATGTCGATGAGGGTACATGGTTTTTAGAGCACAATACGACTTTTTAAGATTATTTGATATGTGTCCATTAAACTTTAGCTGTGAGTCGAGTGTTATATATTGTTATAAACCCAAGCTCTTGATTCTCTCAACTACTTGAAGTTTTTGATGTTTGAAGTTTTTGATGAACTACACATTTTTTAGGGTTTAATTTTAACATATGTTTACTAGAGACTATAACAAGTGCATCAAGATCAACATTTATATGGTTCAAAGCAGTTAAATAATCAGAAGGTGCAAAGGAGTGATACAGATGTGTATCATCTGCATAGAAGTGATACAGTATTCAAGATATTGAGGAAAGCATGTCGTATTTAAATACTAAATAGTAGTGGCCCCAATATACTACCTTGGGGCACCCCATTAAGAACTGAAAGACGACTTAAAAAGGTTGCATCAATTTTTACCATTCGAGACCGATTATTTAGAAATGACTTTATTAAAGCTATAGCATGATTTGACAATCCTATGTAGTGCAGTAAGGCTACCAATGTTTGTTGATTTACAAAATCGAAAGCTTTAGTAAAATCTAGCAATACCAGAGCAGTGACTTTGTTATTATCTCGGGCACGAAAAATGTCATCGGTAATGTCTGCCATTGCGGTTACGCAACTATATCCACTGCGAAATCCAGATTGCTTAATGGGTAATATTGAAACAACTTTCAACCTTCCAACAATTGGGAAAATAGTTAGTTTCTAAGCATTTATTTATTATGTGTGTAATATATTTGCAAATATGAGGACAGCAAAGCTCAAGAAGAGTTAAGTTAAGACTCTCTCTGTTAAATACCTCATAATTTTCCACTGCTCTGAACTGCAAAGAGAAATCTATGTCACTTTTTTTATTGGTTGAATAAAAATTTAAAAGTTCCTGATATAAAGGCCGGTTTGAGATAGTAGAGTTTATAAAAAAATTGTTAAATTGATCAACATCATTAAACTGCACCGGAACATGTTTTTTTCTTAGACGGAGTTAGTTTATTAAGTTCCTCCCATTTTTCTCGAGTACTGCAATTTTTAAATTTATGCCTATAATAGGCTTTGCGTTCCATTCTTATTGAAGCTGTTATAAATAAATAAGTCTTTATTTCCAACGGTCACCCACTTACAGGAAGTGCAGAAAAAAATACAAATCAAAACAATAATAACAGAATAAAAATTAAATGCAAAAAAACAAAGTAGTAAAGTAAAACAGTTAAAACTAATTTAAAGAATAAACAAAAAGAAAAGAAAAATAAAAAAAAGAACTCAACATACCTTTATGCCACACTTCTAAATAACAAACAGCATTAGACAGGTACTTACAGGTTGTAATACTAGGTTATTGATTGAGTAGCCTCAGCACAGAAGATATGTTATGAACCGAAACCAGCAGTTTAAATAATTATTATTTGATAAAGATTTCAAAAACTTGCATTTACAAAAGAAAAAAATATAATATGTAGAATAGTTATAAATACAGTTAGGTAAAGCTTGAAAATTGTTACTTACATCATTACTTCTAACATAAGATAACATCTCTTATCGAAGTGGCTAGTCCCAATACTAACAATTTAGTTCAAAACCACGCAGAAAAAATTTCAAAGTACCGCGATCTAGAAGTACGGCTACAGAGGCAATGGCAATAGTGTTAGAACGATATCAATTATAATGACAAAGAACCTGGAAAGAAGCATTTAAGAACTAGGTCTCAATCAACATGTATACAGAGAGCTACAGAAAGCGGTGCTAATAAATACAGCCCGAATCGTAAGGCAATTTTGGGAATCAACACCATTGATCATTACCACGGGCCGGATAACCTGGTAAGGGCTTCCACAGAGCTCATTGCCTTTGATACTCGAGTATCAGGGTTGAGTGAATGTTCCCCTCTGAGAGAGTGCGAGCCATTTTGGCTGAAAATCATAATTATAATAATTGGGTTGGAACCAATGGACGCATCCCCCCCCCACATTGGTATTTGATTGTTTCTAAAAGTATCGACCAATATTGCATTTCAAAGTAATAGATTACAATTGGGTAATCTAAATCTTTTAATTAATAATATTATTAATAATAATAGTAATATTAACCACTAAAATTATACCTACTCTATACCACACTAGGTAGTTGGAGCCAGCTTGGAGCCAGTTTCTTGGCGGCCAAGATCTCCTGACTTAAACACAGTAGAATATTTTTTCTATTATTCTTATTGTATTTAAAAGCAACAATTAATTGATCGCGTTAATATCTATAGTGAAGTTAGCCTTAATACATTTGTTAAAAATCCCATTTCAAATTTGCATAAATATGCTATAAAGAGTATAAATGCTGGAATGTATTTTGAAAATGTATATAACACATTTTCAATGGTTTTTTACTCATATTGTATTACTCTACTCAAGAATTTACTACAGAGTTTAGCAGTTAAGAGTTTTTTACTGTCTGACGGTAGCCGCCATCATTCAAAAACCCACGAGCCGCCACTGTGTTTATTTCTACCAATGAGGAAAACATACCTATGATGTTTAAAACAGTCTAAGCTAAAAGAAATGGTCTAGAGGAATCCACATATGATTATGAACCTACCAAAATATAAAAACATAGTTTAAATTTTAATAATATGAAAACAAAAAGTATAGTTTTTGCAAATATTCATATCCCAACACACCTTGTTAAATACAAATGCTTGAACCTTTTACCAGGAAACTATCACATCAAAATAAATAACCTTATATAAACATATTGGGGACACAAATGGATAGCCTACAATTTTTTGCAATAAGAAACCAGCAGTTTAAATAATCATTTATTGATAAAGATTTCAAAAACTTGCATTTACAAAAGAAAAAAATATAATATGTAGAATAGTTATAAATACAGTTAGGTAAAGCTTGAAAATTGTTACTTACATCATTATTTCCAAATATATACAGCGCGCGCACATTAAACTTATACATAAATAAAACGAAACAATATAAGAATTAAAATGACGGTAATAACAAGTTATAAATTAGATTTTCTTCTTAATAGCTACAAGATTAAATAATATAACAAACAATGTAAATCACAAGCATACCTAAACTACCTACCCTCATAATAATTTACTAAAGGTATTAGTTAGTTCTATGTCTTTGAGGCGTTTTAGAGCAATTATTTTTTTAATTAGAAATAGAATAGGGGTATAATAGTTTTCAGAATCAATAAAGGTTAATTAATCAGCATAAATTAAAATTGTAATATTTCACAGAGTTTACAACAAACATTCAAGGGGATAAAAGGGGTGGAGATTCGAGAAGTGACCTTTTTACCTCAAAGACAACAACCACTAAGCCACATCGTTCTTGAGTGTCGAGTTATTTGAATTCTTTGCGCTGTTATTGAGACTATTATTTCGGCTTTTGTCGATGTAAACTTTTAACAGCTTGATTTTACTGCCGGTCAGGCTGGCGGTGTATGGGGCCATTCGCTCCTCGCCCACTGCTTTATATAAAGCCACCATACAAAAAATGGAGCTTTTGCGCACTGGGCTTTCGTTATGGTCCGTACTCTGTAATTAAAATTTAAACATTAATGTATAAGAATGAAATCGGATGAAAAATCTGTATTAAATATTGTATAAAAAATCAAATTAAATGTCTCGAGGTACTTAAAATGTTGCTCCTGTAGGATTTAGCATCTACTTTAAGTAATTTTAGTAGAAGTGTATTATGATCGAATATTTGTGAATAAATAAATATTTTCTCCGAAAAATTGGTCATTTTTTTATTCTTTGAACACCATTTAAATCCTTTAAAACTTATAAATAATATTTGGCAATCGTAAAAGATGTGGTCGAATTTTAATTTATAAAAATAAATAATTTTCAAATTTAATTTTGTAGAATTAGAGAAAATATATAACAAAAAGTTTTGAGGACTGAAACATGAACTTTTAAAGTTTTTGTATTTTCTTGAGAACGAACAAAGTCACAAATATTATAAAAAATGCACAGAATTGGAAAGCACCGGGACCTGATGGAATTCACAATTTCTGGATAAAGAAAGTAGGGTGTACACACGACCGATTAGCCAAGTTTTTTAATGACATATTGATTAATCCTCACATAATGCCCGTCTTTTTTTCACAGGGATCAACTTCTCAATTTTCTGCCAATATTTTTTATTCTGTCCAAAGACGTTCTTAATAAACAGGATCCCGCAAAATACCGCCGAATTACCTGCTTACCAACGATGTATAAGATTCTTACTTCGTGTATTGCCCAGATGATCTACGAGCATTGCGAACACAACCAAATTATTTCAGACGAGCAACAGGGGCATATAATGAATGCTATGGGATGCAAAGAGCAACTGATCATTGACTCTGCAATAGGTAGTGAAGCCTATACCAAGAAAAGAAATCTTTTTATGGCTTATATAGAGTATAAAAAAGCCTTTGACTGATGTGCCCCATAGTTGGCTTCTTCTAGTACTAAAAATCTACAAAATTAATCCACATATAACTCATTTTTTAGAGCACGCAATGTCAACGTGCAGTACTATGCAACTAAATAAAGCAACCTGCCATATCAAAACGCAACCCATCCGAATAAAAAGAGGTAAATTCCAAGGAGACGCGCTAAGTCCTCTTTGGTTTTGCCTAGCAATTAACGCTCTGTCGCGAAGATTAAACTCGGCCAACTAAGGATATTCTATCAAAAACAACAATGCCGATATTATTAAAATAAACCATCTGCTTTATATGGATGATCTAAAACTCCTGGCAGCCACAAAAAAAAAACTGGACGAAATGCTTAAAATCGTTGATGAATTTTCGACAGATATTAATTAGGATGAATTTTGGGATGGATAAGTGTCGGACTCTTAATATCCGAAAAGGGAAGGTGAGTTAATGAAGGTGATTTTCAGATGGTGAATGGAAACTAGTTCCAGTCAATGCAAGTAGGGGAGACTGATAAGTACTTAGTGGTTAAACAAGCACAAAAAATTAACCATCGGACCATGAAATAAAAACTTATAATAGAATTTTTAAAAAGGATGACACAGTTGCCAAGTACTGGACTTAATAAATAGCGAAAATATTTCTAAGGCAATTAACACATACGCCTGTTCAGTGCTGCGCTATTCATTTGGTGTAATTACATGGAGTAGAACGGATATTACAAAGGAAAATAAGAACCCTCCTTACTAAGTATAAATACCATAATCCCAGAAGTGCGGTTGAGAGAACCACGCTACCACGATGCGAGGAAGGAAGAGGATTATCGATCTAGAAAAGCAATTGGACGAACAAATTAATAATTTAAGAAATTATTTTTTAGAAAGTCTGTAGATTCGCCTTTCCATGCAGCTATTTTCCAAATAGATGAGTTTACCACACTTAAAATGAAAAATGAAGAAAATCTAATAAACCATCAAAGATCAAATGACAACATACAGAACTGGAAACAGAAACCTCTGCACGGAAGACATATTAACAAGCTCATGCAAGAACATGTTGACAAATGTGCAAGGACAGAGAGTTCACTCTTAACCATCCAAGATTAAGTTATTTTAACACGTAATTATCTAAAGTTCATAGCAAAAGATCCAGGTATTGAAGATGACCGATGTCGATATGGATGCCAAACATCTGAGACAATCCAGCACGTAACAGGAGGTTGCCAAATATTTGCGCTCACAGAATACAAAGAGAGACACGATGCGGTAGCAAAAATTATACATCAAGAACTCGCTCTAAAACTGAAAGTTCCGCAGAATGAAAAGCGTCCTTATTATAAGTATGTTCCAGAAAGGGTTCTGGAAAATGCAAACTTTAGGCTTTATTGGGATCGTACTATTATAGCTGATCAAACTGTAAGTAATAACAGACCTGACTTAGTTTTAGTGGATAAGCAGCATAAGATAACATCTCTTATCGAAGTGGCTATTCTCAATACCAACAAATTAGTTCAAAAGCACGCAGAAAAAAATTCATTCAAGTACCGCGACCTAGAAGTAGGGCTACCGAGGCAATGGCAAATGAATACTGTTAGAACGGTACCAATTATTATAATGTCGACTACGGGAGTCATACCAAAGAAGCATTGAAGAACCAGGTCTCAATTAACATATATACAGAGAGCTACAGAAAGCGATGCTATTAAATACAGCCCGTAAGGAATTTTGTAAGGAAATTTCTGAGAACCAACACCATTGATCGTTACCACGGGCCGGATGACCTGATAAGGGCTTCCACAGAGCTCATTCCCTTTGATACTTAAGTATCTGGGTTGAGTAAATGCTTCTCTCTGAGGGAGTGCGAGCCATTTTGGCTGAAAAGGTTTGGAACCAATGGACGGATTCCCCCACATGGTATTTGAGTGTTTCTAAAAGCATCGACTAATATTGTAAGTATTCAGCGCCACTGACTGAAGATCGAATAAGAATAATAAATTTCAACCATCTTTGAATATTGCAAGGGCAACAATTTTTTTTTTTTCATTTTACAATGATAAAAACATTCTGTAGACTTGATTTTGTTATTTGTTTACAAAAGAAAGTTGATGAAAAAATTAAATTACAAGATTTTTTTTCTTTGCTTTTGTTAATGTGAAAAAAAATGCCTGACTATTTTCAAATACCGAGTATGCAGCGGAGCAGAAGAGCGGCGGCCCAAGAATATGAAAGGCGTTTTTCAGGCCAAAGATTACCAAGTTACCAAACTTTTGCTAAAGATTTTAATTATTCAAAAGAAAAGGATCGGCTTCTCTCTACTTATATTCACGTTAAGAGAAATCTAAATAAAGAATGTTTGGAAAACAACGTTTTGAACATTGTGTGTGAAAATCCTAAGACAAGTGTTAGAAGTATGGTGAATACCAATGAAATGAATTGAATGAAAAATTTATACCTACATACATATATTTTATCCAACAGGTACAAGAGGAAGACCAGATATCTAGAGTTGCTTTTTCCAAATGGGCATAAGCGCACAGAAAAACGTTTCCTCGAATTTTGTTTTATGAGATGTTGTTTTTAATTAATAAACGAAATTCCCATGACCAGGCTATCGAAAATCCATATTCCGTTAAGCATGCTCATTGCCAACAAAAATTTGCACTGTTTGGTATGGCCTTAATGGATAATTCCTTAATTGATCTCTACGTATTTTAGCAATGGTTAAATATTGTTATTTATTTCAACTATATACAAATCTTTTGCCTGGTTTTCAACTAGAGCATCATATAAATTTATGAGGAGTGTATTTCCAACATGATGGTGCTCCAGCACATTTTGGTGTAGATTTAAGGAAACATTACATATGGCTTAGCTAAACTCTTTGATAGTTCGAGCCGAAAGAATTTTTTAAATAGAAATGCTATTTATTGAAAACACAAATCTTGATTTTTTTTTTTAATTTGGTGAATGATTGCTGACAGTGCTTTCATTTTAAAAAAGATCCACCCTGAATAACTTCTTAAAAAAAAAACAAGTCAATTTAGATATACAGGAGGAGATAATTTTATATTTGACAAAGTTCTGTCAATCACCTCCAGCTAACCACACCTTAATATCTCAAATGGGAACCTACATCGTGTGACATATAATTGTCAGCAGCACTAAAATATGTATTCAACGGTGCCAAAAAAATTAAATCATGTCCATTATTTAAGAACTATATAAATGTTATGTCTAAAGATGTATCATGGTAAAATTTTTTTACAAAAAGTCCAAGTCTGATAAAAACATAATTTTATATGCCTAAATAAAAATTATATACAGGGTATGAATTAAATACAAAAAAAAAGAATAAAAAAAATACATAACACTCAATTTATATTTCTTGTTTACCAACTTCCGAGAGCGTGCCACATTATTTTTTTATCTTATCTTGTTCATGCTTTGTTGTAGTGTTATAAACAGTTTATACCAACATCAAATCTACAACATATTTGTTTACAAGTCAAATTGTATGTATGTATGCAGTTGATTCTGGAATTAATTTTTTTGTAGATACACTTTTAGCTTTAGTTGTACTAGTGACTATCATGAAAAGTGTAGTTGATCAGCAAAATTTAAAAATAAACCATTGACGAAGCAATAAGGGCTTTTCATTTGTGCAAAAATAACAAAACCACCCATATTGTAATTTTCCTGATATTGTACTTCTGACTGAGCACTGGTTGAGGCCTAGTGAATGTTTTTTAATATCTGATTATGTTCCTATATCAAATTTTTGTCGTCAACAATCTATACATGGAGGAACCATGATCTTGGCTAGGCAAACAATTGAAACGATTTTTTGTAATATTGATAAGTATGATAATCTTCTGTTATAGAGAATGTTCTGTTTGAATTCTCTCTTCCTTTTTGTAAGCGTTTTATTTTATATATTCTTTGTGTTTATAGGAAGGAGATATTGCTATGTTTCTGGACAAACCTGATTCTCTTTTATCCCAGTTGTCCCTACACTCTAAGGTTATATTGGCTGGTGACTTTAATATCAACTACACTGATGAAACCTTGCCACATACTTCTCTTTTAAGTATTTTAAATTCTTACGACTTGAAAATGCACGTACTTTCTCCCACACGAATAACTTCTTCATCTGCAACTACAATTGACTATTTCTGTACAAATTTTGATGACGTTTTATGCACAGTACTCCCATCTGGTATTTCCGACCATGAAGCTATTCTTGCTAAAATGCCATATAATACTGTATTATCTTCATCTCATTATATGGGAAGAATTTTCAGCAGGAGAAGTTTCAATGCTTTTTCTGCTGCTACAGCTTCGGTAAATTGGAATGCACTTGAAACGGCTTCTGACCCACTCACTTTATTTTTTCAAGTTCTGTGTGATAAGATCAATCAGTGCTTTCCTAAAATGAGGCTTAAAACTAAGAAACGAAAACCATGGGTTACAAGAGAATTTAAGCTAAAAACCTCCGTTTTTTGACTAAACTGTGCAAATATACCACAAATGAAAATATCCTTGTATATCATCAGAAATACCGTAGTCTGTACAGAAAGACAATTAAAGCAGCAAAATCTAATTATTATAGGGATGGCTTAAATGTCATCAAATAGGCAAAGAGAGTGTTGGTCGATTATTAATGATTTTAGACATTGCCATAGAAAAGTATCTGAACCGGAGTTAAGACCTGACATTTTAAACGACTATTATTGTGATATACCTAATATCTTGCTTAAGGGCATTCGTAGTAACATTGATCCCTTACACTATCTTCAACAAGTGTCGGTTGAGCATTCATTTTTCTTTCATCCTGTCGATCTTACCGAAGTAAAAAATGAAATCAAACGCCTAAAAAACCATAAATCATCTGGAGCTGATGGGATATCTTCGAGGTTGTTACTCTTTTTGCCTGATTTAGCCTTAAATGCTTTAGTTTCTGCCATAAACAATTCTTTACATATTGGCATTTTTCCTTCATGTTTAAAAGAGGCAGTGGTTATCCCTCTTCATAAGGGTGGAGATTTGGATCAGCCTTGTAATTTCCGTCCCATTTCTATTTTGTCTACCCTCTCTAAGATAGTTGAAAAACTTGCAAAAAGCAGAATTTTGTCCTTTTTACATCAAAATGGCATTTTGT
The DNA here is from genome assembly GCF_022605725.1 of Anthonomus grandis grandis. Lineage (NCBI taxonomy): Eukaryota > Metazoa > Arthropoda > Insecta > Coleoptera > Curculionidae > Anthonomus > Anthonomus grandis. The sequence goes on along the minus strand of NC_065547.1, from coordinate 36,527,080 downwards.
CTGCAAATCAGTTTGGATTTCAAGCCGGTAAAGGGACTCATGATGCTGTTTTAGCTTTTTGGAGAGCGTTTATGTGTCCTTGAATTCTGGAGAGTCATCGGCGGCAGTGTTTTGTGATCTATACAAAACATTTGACTGTGTGGATCATGAAATACTGTTATCTAAGCTTGATAAACATGGTTTAGGGGCAAGGCGTTGCGATGGCTTGAGTCCTATCTATCAAATTGTACTCAGAAGGTTACAGTGTCTGGGCGTTTGTCTGCTTCTAGATCCCTAAAATGCGGCGTTCCCCAGGGTTCAGTGTTGGGACCACTGTTATTTTTACTGTATGTGAATGACTTGAGTTCATTGAAACTGCAGGGCAAGGTGGTTCAGTTTGCTAATGATACCACCATACTATGGAGCCATAAAAATTCTGATTATATTAAGACTTGTATCCTTGAAGACCTTCAGATTTTATCAGGGTGGTGTGCTTCCAAAAGGCTCGTGTTTAATGTAAGAAATACGTCTATTATGGGGTTTAAGTACGATGTTTAGGGTCTGATGTTTGACGAAAATCCCCTCTTGCAGAATAAAGAGTGCTGCAAGTTCCTAGGAATTACCATTGACGGTCGCCTTCGGTTTGAAGATCATATTTTACATTTAGCTGGGAAATTATCTTCTGGATGTTTTTCAGTAAGAATGGCAAAACAAGAGCTGGGAGGGGTGGTTGCACGTTCAGTGTACTTTTCACTTATTGAATCTTATATTCGGTATGGCTTGCCTTTTTGGGGTTTAACCAATAAGGGGCTACTTAACATTATCTTTGTTATTAAAAAAAAGCAGTTAGATACCTGTGTTCTGCTAAGTTAAGAGATTCTTGCAACCCCTCTTTATTTCTGAAAAAATCCTAACTCTTTTTTCACTCTTTATCTTAGAAACAGCTGCTCTTATTCACAAAATTCCCAAACTACCCTCTGACACTGGCCATTTGACTCGTCGTGTAAATGATGTTCCCCTACCTATTCCTACGTCTTCCCTTACCAAAAACTCATTAATTTACATAAGTAAAAAAATTTACAATCATGTTCCTCTATGTGTTAGACATATATCGGATGTTTAATGATAGGACATGTTGACATGGACATGTTGGAAAGTTTTTTTTTTCCTTTTTTATTCTCTAGTTTTGTCAACAAGTTTACCTTTATTTAGTAATTGATTGTTTTATTTAGTTATCATTAATTCAAGTATGTTCAAAAAGTTTTGTCTTCTTGTGTTTAATTTTGTTCATAGTTTTGTCAATTTTTGAAATTGTATTTTTGTTTTGTTTTTTTTTTTAAGCTTGTAGGTTGCTTGTAAACAAGATTATTCTTACGTAATATAGCACATTTTCTTTCTTTCTTTCTTTCTTTCCTATTGTATTGACTACCAAGTACTCCTATCACCACCTAGGTCCTAGAACATCCTGTAGTTAATGTAGAAAATAGACAATTTTTTACAAATATTATTGGCTTAAACTTATAAAAATAAGAAAAAGAAGGTTTCAAGATACATTCTTCCATATCAAGAGAGTTTTGGTGTTTTAGATTTTGTCAAACCCCTTTTTCACTTATTTTTCAATCGTATATATATTAACACATTATTATATATTTCAATTTACATGTTCAGTAAAGGATATTGTTACATACCAATTCTTGGAACAAATGCAAAAACAACGCCTAGATACACCCAAATACATACTGCGACGGCTGCTACTACCATAATTTTTTTATTGTGTTATAAATATTTAATGATTTCCTTTGTTTGTTTTTTGAACCTTTGGAATGTTTAAAATATTACAAATACATACATTTAGTTGTGCCCCAGTTTTGCTTATCAGTAAATAAATAAATACATAAATAAATAATGTCTTTCTTATATAGATAAAAATTATGAAAACAAATAGGTAATATAAACACTATGAGTGATTTTGATTTTATCTGAAAACCACCAATGGGCCTGAATTAAAATGAAATCGGATGTTTTTCATAAACTGAAATAACAATAAAAAGGAAATATGTGTTAATTAAGGGCGCACGAAAAGGAGGAAAGGATTTTTTACCTTTATTATCCCAGGCATAATGTGTTCCAAATGCTTGTCAGTAATTTCATCTGGATTTGCCTCAACTAACTTGGTTAACATTTTAATGGCACCTAAATCTTCCGGATATGGACTAGTTCTGATTAGAGGGCCGAGAGTTGACACTATAGTGTCAAACGGACATACGACCATCGATGCTGCCGTCGCTTCTGCCTCCCTTATTACCTAAACAAATAAGAGAATACCTAATTATTTACAATAATTGCTTAGAGAGTTTAGAATAATTACCTCTCGTCTTTCATCACTGTGGGCTTTTAGCACTTGAATAATAATCAGTTCTACGAAACTCTCCCAGCTGCTTCGCATGTGCGGATTCTGGAAAATCGCGGCTAACGTCTTAAGCACTATCAGTCGACTCTGAAAGTCCGGCGATGAAAGATGATCTATCCATATCCTTAAAAGTTTTCTAGAAATGAGCTGTGTGAGTAAAAGAGAGCATATTTTGAGCTGAACACATACTTAAAATGTTCTACGACCGCCTCGATGTGACCCTGCCTGATTATATCAAGAAGTTGTGATAGAAGATTCCGTTTTTCATTAGGTGGAGTTACGTGGTCTATACAGCATTTTTCTATCACTTCTTTAACAATGGCTTTCGAGTCTTTTATATCACCTAAATAAAACAGAAAATAATGGTTAGTTGGACTATTACAGGGTTCAAATTCATAAATATAATTCTCACAAAGATTTTATTTTTGAAAATGATTATTTATTTATGATTATTGTTAGACTCTGCATTGATTAAATACAGTATTATCATTCGACTTTTATTAGAGATTAAAATTATGCAAAATTATTTGTGTTTGGAATTGGCAAATTTAAGGGGTATTTGAATGCACCGCCAATTTTGTTAGAAGTATTGATTATTTTAATTGACCAATAACAATCCATATCCGCGTGCATGCGTCAATGATGGCTTGGACAGGTGCACGCTTCCTCCCGCGAGAGACGGGCTTTTTGATCGGTACCATCGTACGATACGCATCGAAACATAGAATAGCGTGTGTGTCGAGAAAACTGGCCGGCCAACCATCTAATCTACAGTTCTACATATACCAATTCATCGAGTGTCAGGTAAGTCGTTATTGACGCCGTAAATTTGTAATTGTTTTCTTTTTCTTATTTTCTTTTGCGTGTGAAGTTCACGCTGGTCCTTCAATACCTATTATTTGTCCTTTCCAAAAGGAGCCCCCCAAACATTTGGTCCTTCGAGCCGGATAAATCGAATCGTCCTTAAAATTTACAGTCTATTTAACTATCCAAAAGTGTTTAATCGCAACCTTGGTTTGAAGTCCATAGCAAGACGCAGATATTTCCGTTAAAAAAAACATTTGTTTACCATTTTTTATAGCAACGCTTGACCAAGTAGCATTCCTATGACACTGGTGTCGATTTCCATTTGTCCGAGTAATGTGCGGTTGCAATAACCGATAACCGGTCAGTTTTTAACCCATTGTTGTGACAGGTGACAAGACATAACGTCAATGTTTTGTTATTGTTTACCTAACCCAATTTTTGATTGTTTACCTTTGTGATTTTGCCCAATAGAAATTTGAACTTTAACTCTTTGATTGATAAAAGTTCATTTTTACCGACCAATATACCCTTTTGTGATTCAACGTTATTCCGGCGTTGTTTATACCAGTGATTTATCCACAAATCGGAAGATTTGTTTGGATACCCCATTCCATTAACGTTTATTGTGGAACGTTAAATTATTAGTGCTTCATTCCTTTGTGATATTCGACGTTATTCCGGCGTTGTCTATACCAGTGTTATATACACAAACCTAACGATTTGTCTGGATACCAATTTCCATTAATTCCATATTGTGGAGTTTTATTTAGTATTTACCATTCTTAGTTACCATCATGTCTACAAATCAGCCAGTAGCAGCTAAATTAATAAAGAAGCGTCAGTCCTATATTAAACGATTAGAAGCCATATATAATTTGGCTGTTGAGTGTCAAAACCATCCTTCCAAGTTGAATTTACTGAGAGCCCGCGCTGAGGATTTCCCTAGTATTTGTTCTTCTTTTGAGACTTTGCATTTAGACATTTTAGCTTGCTCTGATGATGACAAACAGGATGAGCAACATTCTCTTGGAAATACCTTTGATGAAAAGAAATATGTTGTTCATTCCTTGCTTCGAGAGTTACTCCCTCCAGTAGATGTTGTACCAAAAAGTGGCTGCAAAAGCAACAACCACTCCTTTAGTGAATTGCCAAGTGATGATCATGATCTTGACCTACCTAGAATTAAAGTCCCTGTCTTTTCTGGGAACAGAAGAGACTGGCCTGCCTTTTATGATCTATTTCGAACCCTTGTCCATGAGAAAAGATCCCTTTCTGATATACAAAGATTCCAACATCTCCAAATGGCTGTTCAAGGCGAAGCAGCTGAGCTTATTAGAAACATTGCCTTAACTGAAGCTAATTATCCTGTGGCTTTTAATGCTTTAATTGAGCGTTTTGAGAATAAGAGAGCCCTAGCAACTGACTATTGGCTAGCTATATATAATGCACCTCCAGCCAAAACTCACTCTGCCGGTGATCTGAGAAGACTTATCACTACCTTTTCCCAAAATATGGAGGCTTTAAATTCCTTGCAAGGAATTGATTTGTGGGATTTTACCAAATTAAATTTGCTATTGCAAAAAATTGACCCTTCCTTAAAAACCCGATTTGAAATTGAATGCAGTGATAAACCCATTCCCAGATATGGAGATTTAACTAGATTTTTAAACAAAACATGTAAAGCCTTGGAAAATAGTGTCCTTCTTAATGAGCCCAAAGTAGTATCTCAATCCAATTCGAAACAAAAGGAACCTTATGACCCTAATAGATCTAAAAGAGTGGTTCCAGCCAAAGCTTATATGACCAATACCGAGCAGAAATGTTTGTTCTGCAACCTGAGTTCACACCCCCTTGTAAAGTGTACCAAGTTTATTGAAGCAGAGGTTTCAGCAAGATATTCCTTTGTTAAACAGCAGCATATGTGTTTCAATTGATTCTCCAGGACTCATAGTGTTCCTAGATGTCTTGGAACCAAGGTTTGTAAAATTTGTTCCAAGAAACACCATACTTTGCTGCACTTCCAACCTATCAATGATGTTTCCAATGTTAGTAAACTCAAGGAACCCCCTACTGTTAATGCCACTTCTGTAGTGCCTTGCTTGACAAGTGTGCTTTCCCATGAAGAACCTACTTTGTTTGCTACAGCTGAAATATCAGTGTACAATATTTCTCAAGATTTGTTTCCTTGTCGTGCTATGCTTGACTGTGCTAGTGTGGCTAATTTTGTGACCTTATCTTGTGTACAGCAACTTGCTCTACCCATTACACCTAGCCAAATTCCTATTCAAGGCATAAACAATATGTCTACAGCTTCGTCATTAGGTACAGTTAAGCTAAAGGTTTTGTCCACAACTGGCCCATGTTTGGAATTTGAAGCAATTGTTGTGCATTCCATTTGTGAAAATACCCCAACCTTTCCAATTAATCCCTCCAAGTGGAAACATTTGAGAGGTCTTGAATTAGCCGACAAGAATTTTGCTGTACCCCATGGTATAGATTTGCTCCTAGGTGTTCCTTTGTTTTCCGAGATTATTCTCCCAGGTTTTAGGAAAAGTATCAATGGTAGTCCATGTGCTATTAAAACCATATTTGGATGGATTTTAATAGGTGGCAATAATACTCCCACTAATGAATTTGTGTCATTGTGTACCTATGTGCCAAGTACCATCCCAGTTGAAAGTCCTCTTGATATCAATTTGCATAAATTTTGGGAGCTTGAGGATGTTCCAGATAAGGTTCTCTTGAGTCCTGAGGAACAGAAATGTGAAGATTTCTTTGTTTCCACTTGTTCTCAAAAACCTGATGGACGCTATGTAGTGCGTCTTCCCTTTAAGCAACCAGACATTGACTTGGGTGATACCAGACATCAAGCCTTGAGACGTTTCAATTTGTTGGAGAACAGATTGATTAGAAATCCAAGTCTTCGAAGCTTGTATAACGATTTTATGCAAGATTATTTGGATCAAAACCACATGATACCCTGTACTTCCGCTGACAATCTTTCATATTATTTTCCTCACCATTGTGTTGTCAAAGATGACAGTGGAACTACTAAAATTAGAGTTGTATTTGACGGATCCTCAAAAGGCTCTAATAACCTTAGCTTAAATGATGTTTTATTGCCAGGTCCAAAACGATATTGTTACCATTTTGTTAACCTTTAGATTTTTCCCCATTGTGTTTAGCACCGATATTCGCCAAATGTATAGAATGATCGGCATCCATGAACAAGATTTAAAATACCAAAAGATTTTATGGAGGTTTGATCCTTCAAACCCTATTCAAGAATATACCTTGTGTACTGTCACTTATGGTCTAAATTGTAGTCCATATTTGGCAATCCGAACCTTACACCAATTAGCCAAGGATTATGGAAAAGAATTCCCCCTTGCTCGTGACATTCTTTTAAAGTCAACTTACGTGGATGATATAATTGGTCTTGGTCATTCAGTTAAAGGAATCTTAGAACTTCAGAAGCAATTAACAGATTTACTCTTTTGCGGTGGGTTTGAGCTTCGAAAGTGGACCTCTAATTGTAAGGAGTTGTTATCCCTAGTGCCTGAATCACATCAACACAATATCTCCTTTAATGACAATGCCAATTGTACCTTAAAAATTCTGGGGTTACAGTGGAACCCAGTGTTAGATGTATTTTCCTATTCAGTAAAACCAATCGCGCGTGAGTGCACCAAAAGAGTTATCTTGTCCGAAATAGCCAAGATTTATGATCCATTAGGGTTTGTAGCTCCAGTTGTATTAGTTGCCAAGTGCCTTATTCAGCGTCTTTGGATTCAAGGCGTTGGATGGGATGAAGTTCCTACTTCAGATGTCGTTAGCCAATGGCAAGTGTATGTCTCCCAACTTCCTTTATTATCCTCATTTGCGATTCCACGTCACGTAACTATTTCTGATGCTGTTTGCGCTGAATTACATGGTTATTGTGATGCATCTTTGTTAGCCTATGGTGGTGTCTTATACATGAGACAAATTGATTCTGAAGGTAACGTACATGTAAATTTACTATGCGCAAAAAGTAAGGTGTGTCATTTAAAGGTTCTATCCGTTCCCCGATTGGAGACATGTGCAGCTTTGCTTCTTTCCAATTTGATGCATTTTGTGATTACCAATTCTCCCATTAAATTTGACAGAATCTATGCTTGGTCTGACTCCAGTGTAGCCTTGTATTGGATTAAAAGTCATCCTTCCCGGCTTAAGACTTTTGTAGCCAATCGTGTTCAGCAGATCCAAGATAGAATTCCTCCCAATAGGTGGTTTCACATCAGTGGTGTAGGAAACCCTGCTGATTGCCTTTCTCGTAGTTTGTTGCCCAAGCAATTGCTTGACCATCCGTTATGGTTCAATGGCCCCCCATGGTTAAAGTTGTCTCACGAACTCTGGCCAACCCCTTTAGAGTTCGATCCAAAGGATAATCAGATTGCGCTTCAAGAAGAACGCAAAGTTACTTGTAATTTAACCATACCAGAAAATTCATGTGTTGTAATTAGGCTGCTTGAGCGGTTTTCTTCCTTAAAAACTGTTCAACACATCGTAGCATATTGCATACGGTTCCGGGATAAAGGTCTAAAGAAAAGATCACTTCCCTTATCCCAAAGTTTAAGTGCTGATGAGATATATCAAGCTACTTGTATCATTGTTAAATCTGTCCAAGACAAAGTCTTTGTTGAGGAAATTAAATGCCTAAAAACCAATTTAGCTACCCCTAAACCCTTTAGAAAACTTGCCCCGTTTTTGGACTCCCATGGAGTCGTCAGGGTGGGCGGACGTCTGCGCCATTCTGATTTACCATTTGATGCCAAGCATCCCATGCTTCTTCCCAGAGATCATCAGTTGACCTCGTTAATTATTGAAATGTTTCATAAAGATCATGGCTATCCTGGTCCACGTCTTTTACAATATCTTCTAAGACAGCAATTTTGGATCTTACCTATTGGTAGAGCCGTAAATTCTGTCCTATCCCAATGTTTTAGATGTCATAGAGTGAAACCAATTCCGTTTTCCCCCTTCATGAGTGATATACCCAAAGTTCGTATTTCCCAAGTTAAACCATTTTCACAGTGTGGAGTGGATTATATGGGCCCCATACCACTTACCATGTCTAGGCGTAGAGGTGTTCAAAGCCAAAAGGGCTATATATGTCTGTTTGTGTGCATGGTTACCAAAGCCCTACACCTAGAAGTGGCGTCCGATTTGTCCTCTGAATGCTTTTTAGCGGCATTTAGACGCTTTGTTTCACGTCGTGGCAGATGCTCTGATATGTACAGTGACCAAGGCACCAATTTTGTAGGTGCTTCCCGAATGCTTTTGTCCTATCTGCAGGGTTCGGCGGAAACGTTGCATATTCAATGGCACTTTAATCCGCCTTCCGCACCACATTTCGGAGGCCTGTGGGAGGCAGGTGTTAAATCGGTTAAAGCGCATCTTGCGAGAGTGATAGGTCAACAAGTATTATCCTTTGAGGAAATGTCCACTGTTTTGGCGCAATGTGAAGCCATTTTGAATTCCAGACCACTCTGTGAGATGAGTTCCAACCCCAATGATTTAGAGTGTCTGACTCCTGGTCATTTCCTGACCATGGAAGCTCTTACCGCCCCTCCTGATGAGGCACTAATCGATATCCCTTTTCATCGACTGAAACGTTGGCAATTGATTCAGCAATTGCACCAAAGCTTCTGGAAACGTTGGTCTTTGGAATACCTAAATCGATTGCAACAACGCAATAAATGGACTCTCCCTGACCGTTGTCCAAAAGTTAGCTCTCTTGTTGTAATCAAAGACAATAACCAACCCCCTCTTAATTGGCTTATTGGTAGGCTGGAAAGGATTTACTCCAGTCCCGATAACGTTCCCAGAGTTGTGCAAATTCGTACAACGAAAGGACTATTGGACCGACCCCTAATAAAGGTTTGTCCTTTGCCATCTCAATAAGTTTGAGACCATTCTTTGTTTATTTTATTATTATTTTTTTTTTTTCCCTTTTTTCATTATTTTCTCGGTTGTGTGTTGTTCTACCAATGGATGAAATTATAATTTGAATTAGCTAACCATTTTTATTTTGTTGTTTATTGAGGAGTTTTGCTATGGAAATCCTTATCAGGTGTGATTACACACTTGACCTTTTAAGTTGCCTAAGAGAAAAAATTGTATTTTTTGGTGGGCGGAATGTTTGGAATTGGCAAATTTAAGGGGTATTTGAATGCACCGCCAATTTTGTTAGAAGTATTGATTATTTTAATTGACCAATAACAATCCATATCCGCGTGCATGCGTCAATGATGGCTTGGACAGGTGCACGCTTCCTCCCGCGAGAGACGGGCTTTTTGATCGGTACCATCGTACGATAGGCATCGAAACATAGAATAGCGTGTGTGTCGAGAAAACTGGCCGGCCAACCATCTAATCTACAGTTCTACATATACCAATTCATCGAGTGTCAGGTAAGTCGTTATTGACGCCGTAAATTTGTAATTGTTTTCTTTTTCTTATTTTCTTTTCCGTGTGAAGTTCACGCTGGTCCTTCAATACCTATTATTTGTCCTTTCCAAAAGGAGCCCCCCAAACAATTTGCCTATCGTATTACGCCTATACAGGGTCCTGCAACAGTGCGTCGGTCTTCCATAAAGCCTGAAAAAATAAGGTTAAACATTTCTAACCTTTTAAAAAAATGTTGGGACCTGATAGCGCATATCTGTAAAATATTTTGAAGTATACAGGGTGCTTCAAAAAAGTAGGGCGATATAAGCAGCATTTTTTTAAAATGGAATGCCATTCCTTTTATTTTATTTTTAAGACCACCTTAGGCTACCTAGTATATGCGCTAAATATGGCTGATTTGTCATGCGCAGTTTGACTGCATGCGCAGTTTGACTGCAATAATTTTTTTTATAAAAAAATCTAAAAATCATTACATCATTTAATTTCATCTTGATACTAGAAATGTTAATTCAATGTCAATATTGGACTTAATTGGGATTCTAGAAGAATGGAGAATTACTTTGACTTAAATTGTTTCCTTCTGTCATATACAAGGTGTTCGTAGTTAGAAATCATATTTTACGAATTTGAAAGCTCCATTTCTCGCTTTTTTTAAATGGAACGCCCTGTATATTTTTTATCCATTTAATGAAGATTTAATACTTGAACATTTTTTATTATGTATTTTTTATTAGCTATCTTTAGTCGTTTTTAAAATATTCACGATAATAATTAAACAAGCATATTAAAAATATTTATCATTTTATTATTATTACATTAAGTGTTCATTCCTCCGTTTTGTTCAAAACATAAATTAATACGTTCCTGAAAACTTCTTTCTACTTCATGTAGCATTTGTGCAGTTACTTGAGCAAACGCATCCCGTATTCTCTGCTCTATATCTACTGCCGTTGGATTTCTACTATAAACAATTTCTTTTACAAAACCCCATAAAAAAAAATCTAATTTTGTTAGGTCAGGTGATCTGGCTGGCCAATTAATAGGTCCATTCCTTTCAATCCATTTTTCTTCAAAGGTTACATTTAAATATTCAGTGACATTTCGAGAAAAATGTGGAGGAGCTCCGTCCTGTTGAAACTACATTCGGTTTCTAGTAATTAATGGAACATTTGCAAGTAATCTAGGCAGTTCATTTTGTAAAAATTGAAGGTACATTTCTCCATTGAGATGACCATTAAAAAAATAGGGACCGATAATGGTGCTTCCAATAATTCCACCCCACACATTTAATGACCACCTATGCTGGTAGTCGATCTGCCGCATAAAATGGGGGTTTTCGGATGAATATGAAATGTTGCCTCATCCATAAATAGGACATTATTAAAAAACGTGGGGTAGTTTTGTAATTTATTTCTGCTCCAAGTCCAAAATTCAATTCGGTTTTGTATATTCCATCTTATAACACATCTAACTCTTGCTCCTGATTAGTAACAGGCCTAATTCTATCTTGCTAGGGATAACAAACACTCCCTGTCTCCACAAATCTTGCTAGTAACCTTCTAAAAGATTTTTCTTCTGGACAGATTCCCCCAACACAAATATCATGTCAACAAGTTCGTCTTTGCTAAAATGCATTTTATAAGTATACAATTTTCGTTCAGATTTTTCTGAAACACAACTCCAAATTTCTTTTACAAACAAAGTTACGTTAATTCAAATAACTGAATACTTAAGCTGATAATACACATACAAAAATGATATTCTCACCAAAATGTCAAAAATTTATTTAGAGAAACAGGTGAAATATTTTACTTGGCAACAAAAAAGGTATTAAAATACCTATTTTGTTAAGAATGCAGATTTTCTGGTTCTTATTTAAACATTTTATTATCTACGGATAATTATCGTGAATATTTTAAAAACGACTAAAGATAGCTGATATGTTTACATAATAAAAAATGTTCATGTATTAAATCTTCATTAAATGGATAAATAATATACAGGGTGTTCCATAAAAAAAAGCGAGAAATGGAGCTTTGAAATTCGTAAAATATGATTGCTAACTACGAACACCCTGTATATGACAGAAGGAAACAATTTAAGTCAAAGTAATTCTCCATTCTTCTAGAATCCCAAGTAAGTCGAATATTGACATTGAATTAACATTTCTAGTATCAAGATGAAATTAAAAGATGTAATGATTTTTAGATTTAAAAAAAAAAATTATTGCAGTCAAACTGCGCATGACAAAGTAGCCATATTTAGCGCGTATACTAGGTAGCCTAAGGGGGTCTTAAAAATAAAATAAAAAGAATGATATTCCATTTAAAAAAAATGCTGCTCATATCGCCCTACTTTTTTGAAGCACCCTGTATACTTCAAAATATTTTCCAGATACGCGCTATCAGGTCCCAAAAATTTTTTAAAAGGTTAGAAAATATTAACCTAATTTTTTTAGGCTTTATGGAAGACCGACGCACTGTTGCAGGACCCTGTATATTTAAACTTAACTATGTCTTGCTCTATGAAATCTGACGTAACATATAGTTGGTAACAACGTATACGTAGAAACGCTCAATATAAAAGTTATAGTTTTAAAATATAGTCACATAAAAAAATTATGCTTCTTAACAGAACAAAAAAGAAGGTTTTCGCTTTAAAATGATGTTTTTTAATGCATTAAAACATATAAGATCTCATTACACTCATGAAAGTATTCCATAAAAGAAAAGACATCGGAAAACACATCGCAAAACTGATAAAGATATATTTTATTTATGTTTAAATTTGTATGGGTTAAAAGGACCCATTGGACAAGTTTCATAAAAAAAGGAAATTTTAAAAAAGAGAAAAGAAGAGAATGCCGCCTATCAGTGGCGGCTCCTTCTTAGGGTCAATTGGTCAATGACTCCCCTAAAATAATCTCATAAAAATACCAATTTTATTATATATTTAAAAATATATTTTATCTAAAACTTCACTGTGAATTATAAAATTATATTATATAAATATATTACTAACGTCGCGCCTCGCGCTCATCAGTTCTATTCAAATCCTTTGGAGAGTTTTGGGAGCATTTTCATATTTTTAACATTCGATTTTTTTATTCTTTTTCACAACAAAAAACTTAGTTTGTAGAGGTTTGTGAACATCATAAATCGATTTAGTTATTCATTCAGTTCTTTTTTTTCTTTAACTTTTTTATTAACAATGTTTTTTATTCTAAAAAGTTTGTTGATTAGTCTTAAAGTATATATATTATTATTAGTAAGCAAATAAAAGAAAATTTTAAAGAGTAATTTTTGAGCTGTTACAATATACAACACTAAAAAAAATATTCAGTGGATTAAGAAAAATATATATTGTATGAAAAATTGGAAAATCGATTTGACATCATTGTCTGAAAGACGGTGAACTCAAACACCTCACCTATGGTTTGCAGCTAAGTTTATTCTAGGCATTCAATGTTCTAAATTTTGACACAATTCAAGTAACTCAAAATAAAATCTTGAATATGTTTAAGGGGGCGTAGTCGCGCTCAGTTGCCGTTTTTCCGACGTCTAATCCGCTCTCGTGATTCGTCACTTTTTAAATCTTTCAAACTGTATTTCAAAGTTCAAGCAGTTTTTAAAGGATGGTGCCACAAGCAAATCCGAACAAAGTGTGGTTAGTTTGTTTGTTTATTTTGAATCTTATGAAATTGCAGTTCCTAAAGTTTTTAATTTACAAAAATAAAATTTTGATGTCATTTTATTGTCATAAGATTTACCCAAGTGTACAAAAATTGTGGGTTGCAACGCTAATTGTGAATTTTTATGGAAAATATAAACTAAAACTTGTTTATTTAGCAAATTTCGATATTTGTTATTTGTGAAAAACTGGTGCAAGGACCAAAGTATCCGGATTAGTAGCAGAAAAATACAGAACAAATATGTGTGAACTTTAATGATGTTATTGATAGTGAATTCGGCATGCCAAGTCAAGCAAAATTTTGACTCAGCAAGTGCACATTATTGTTAAAGGTTAGTCTTGAGAGCATTATTACCACAAATGTAAACTAAGCAACAAATGATGCAGTAAAATGTACTTTATGTATTATTGGAAGTGTGTGTTTCTACATATATTTTTCGGCTTGATGATTTTTATTTATTTATTTATTTACACAAATCAAAATCCAGAAAAAATGTATTACAATTAAAATTACAATAATAAAACCCATCCAGTAACTGTATAATAAGATAAGATAATCCACAATAAAAGGAAAAATACATCAAGCGTTAAGCACTAAGTAAAACTAACAAATACAAAGCAACTTTAACAGAAGCACATTATAAACATGAAAAACAATACACCTAAAAAGCCATAGTGGAGTGAAAAAATTCCTCGGATGAGTAAAAAGGGTTATTAATTAGGAAATCTTTAACTTTATTTTACGTCATACCTATGTACAAAGATTTAGTTTGCCTAACTCTATATTAAAAATGGCCCCATTGTCTTAGAAAAAAAAAATATTACTTTTACTAAATAAAATTGTTATTGCTTTTGTACTGAAAAAATCAAGGAGAAATAAATAAAATATATAAATAATCCCTAGTCGGTTTATTAATCGTTCTAAAACCATTCTAATGCATAATATTTAAATAATTCACCCCATTTGTATCATGCAAATTCAAAATATCAAAGTTTCAATCTCCTACAAAAAATTCTAGTTTTTGACTTATAATTCCTGCAAAAAGTCTTGTTTATCTGTTGAAGGTAGTCTACAAATACCAGTTACACCTATAATACTAGTTAATTAGCAAGCTCAATTTTGTGAATTAAATTTGGTGTTATATTTTGGAGGCTATACGACGAACAGTTATCGTAGTCTATTTTAGATTATATATTTTCTTAGTACATGGATCATATGGATATAATTATTTTTGTAAAACTGAATTTACAATGACTACGATTAATTCTCTATTTTTCCGGTATAAATTATCTTTATTTAATAAAGCCCTGCCTATATGCGAAAAAAACTCTTTAACCCTTAAATGCATTATGTTGTAAAAATGCTACAAACCTATTTCACCTATCCTAAACTGCCAACAAAACATTTTATTTCGCGAGTGTATATCGTTGCATATTTACAACAGTATCTTAAAGAGTGTAATACAAAGAATTACTCATAGATGATGCTACATACTGATATTTAGAAATAATATTCTTAGTTGTCGCCTGCTGTTCAGTGTTGTGGTTGTAATATATTTTGTTCTTGCTAGATGCAAAAAAATATAGTTTTGTGGACGTTGTGCATATATGCAACATTGTGCATTTAGCGCGTTTGACATATAAAATGAGCTGAAATCGAGTTATAAGGAGTTGCAGTCCACATGGGAAAACTGGTCAGATAGTGAAGATGGAATGGATATTTCAGATACTAACAGCGAAGCAGGCTCAAATTACATTTTGAGTGATTCAGATGAAGACAATGAGTATCAAGAAGATCTAAGGGTATTTGAGGAGGAATTAGGTGATGAAGTGCAAATGAAGGCGATGGACGACGAGGTTGAAATGAGTGTCAGGTCGGGCCTTCTAATAAAATAAAGAATTATTTCAAAACAGGTACAAAGAAAAACGTCGAAAGAAACGTAACTGGGAAGCAGCACAATTTTTACTTAAACGATCGAATTAGTATTTCATGGCGACGAAGTCCTTTCTCTGGAAGTAATGGCGTTGGAGACTCCATACAGTTTTTTAAAATATTTTTAGAATGATGAACTAATCGATAAAATCGTCAACGAAACCAATTTATATTGCGTTCAAAAGAACCCAAACAACCAATTTAGCTTTTTTGCCACTGACAAGGAACTTTATTGGTTAGTCTCGAGAGCATTATCTATTATTATACGTCTATAGTAAACTTGCCAAATGTACGATCATACTGGAATACGGATATAGGTTGACGTTCGAAATGTCATGCCTATATAAATAAATTTGAAAAAGTTGCGACCACTTATTGAACACCTAAATAAAAAAATTTCAAGCATCCCTCTGGAACCAGCCCTATCTGTAGATGAGCAAATGTGTTGAACTAAAGTGCGACACTTCATGAAGCAGTATATGCCCATGAAATCTCACAAATGAGGTTTTAAACTTTTTGTCTTGGTGGGTGTAAGTGGATTTGCCTACCAATTTGAAAATTATTCTAGGAGTAAAAATCATCAAACAAGAACGGACGGTGAACCTGATATTGGAGCGTCTGTAAATCTTGTAATTCATTTATCTTAGATTATACCTACTATGCAGAATTATATACTATATTGAGATAATTATTACACTACTCTAGAGCTAATGGTATATCTTGCTAAAAGGGGGATATATTCTCTTGGAACTGTTCGTCGTAATAGAATTCCAGATTGTAAACCACCAACCGATAATCAACTAATAAAGGAAAAGCGTGGTAGCTTACCATCGATGGGGTTGAATTGTCCCCTGTTATTTGGAAGGACAATAGATGCGTTTCTCTACTGTCAACTTATGATAGCCGGCAGCCTCTTGGTACTGTCAAAAGATGCAAGTAAGAATGCAAAGACATTGAAATCGAGTGCCCCAATATTATTCGCGAATACAATCGTTACATGGCAGGGGTTGACCTAATGGACAGCTTTATAGGAAGATATCGAATAAAAGAGTAGAAAATGGAATTTACGAGTTTTTGACCATTTCTTAAATTTAATTCTGGTAAATGCATGGCTTTTATATAAAAAGGTTATAAACGTAAAAGGAAAACTGTCGGAAATACTACAACAATCAAAATTTAGAAGCATAGTTACTAACTGTCTTAGTAATGTGAAAAAATATACGGTCAAGAGAGGTAGACCATCAAGTTCATTAGATCGGGAAAGCTAAGATACAGCGAGGAAATGCCCAGCACGTACCACCGAAAGACATTCGATGTCATCAAGTCTCTCGTTGCCCAGTTTTTTCCGAAAAAAACCAGATGCAAACTTTCTGGTTGTAACGGATACACCGACATCGCGTGCAATAAATGTGGAGTGGTATTATGCTTAAAAAAAAAATTAAAATTGTTTTAAAAGATTTCATGAAAAAATAATCTAATTTGTCTGTAAATGCACAATATTGCAAAATTGCAACAATAAAATATTTGGAGAAAAAAAAACTAATTTAAAAAAAAATGTTTTAATTATTTTTTCCAGCTTTCTAACCATGTTTTAAGCCTTTAAAAAAGTTATGCATTTAAGGGTTAAGTTACCCCTTATGACGGACATAATTGTGTGAAAAGTTCCTTTGGCACCTAGTATGTATAGTATTTACAAATTTCTTTCATTGTCTTGTGTCCTATTAATTTAAAGAATTACATTCTTATTGTGCTAACTAATACATTTTTCATATTATTTTCTAAAAAGCCTCTTACCTAAACTTCTACACCCATTAGAATCAGTCTCACTAATCCCATTCACACTGTTATAAGGCATCGAGCTCGGACCCGAACGTAAATGAAAATGTCTCAATGATAAATCCTCCATTTTCTCTTCAATATTTGCTATGTCAGTTCTCATATCGCTCCCAGCTGATATTTGTGATATGCCTGAGTCTTGTGACGTCGTATCTCTGTCCCGGTCCAGTTTAGGTCCTAAAAAAGTAATAAATTTACAAGAAAGCATACGCACAAAACATGAACACATTTTTTTAGATTCCACTGGATTACTTACTTGACTTACCTAAGGTTTCGAAACTATAGTTCTGAATTTCGGCAGTCGTTCTCCTGAGACTCTTATAAACATCATCTTGGTCACTGAACGGGGGAGAACCGGGAGACAAAGGTTTTGGGCTCATCGAAGCCTGAATTGGGCTGCCGGGATCGCTACCTGTAGATGTTTTCCTCATATGGTTATGTACGATATTGGAAGCTATATCTTGTTGTTCCTGAAAATAGAGAAATTATTTACTTCAGAAAATATTTGTGGTCCTATCCTTCTTTATACCCAACACGGGGGAGATATAAAACTCACAACCTGCACCAAAACAAGACTGTACACAAACAAATACCTTTGTATGCAATCGTAAACAACCATCATGTTTACCACTCGAGCACACCATACTAGTGAGTTAAAAAATAGGAGCTCAACTGTTCTCTAAACAAATACAACCTAAATCCTGACTTAAACTAACTTAAATTATGAAGTAGTAAATTATGAAATCATTGTTTGGCACGGAATTACATGTTTTAATCGCATTATAAGTAAAGGTACCTATTCACGTTCAGGCGGCCGGGAGTCCTTGGACGGTCCGGCCTGCCTGTCCGGCTATTATCGTCGCTCTCTACACACGTACAGTTTGTTGCTAGGGTTTCTGTCGACAGTTTTCTATCCGATGCGATATTTGCCGGACGTTTGGTTTAAATTCAGTACACACATTCAGTTAATGATCGACGACATGTCACAAGAATACGCTGCAGCTATTGTCATTATATTATATTGTCACAAGAACGAAAGAAAAGGGCAAAAAAGAAAATGTGGGTGAAGGAGTGGTTAAAAAAACGTAGTTCCTTATCACATTTTGAACTTATACGAGAACTGCGGCAAACAAGCGACAGTGATTTAAAAAATTCCCTTAGAATGGACAATGACTGTTTTCAATACTTATTAAATTTGGTTAAGCCGTATATTACAAAAAAGACACAATAATGCGACAAGCAATCAGCGCTGAAGAAAGATTGTTAGGACTTTAAGATATTCAGCAACAGGCCGCAGCATGGAAGATCTAAAATTTACGGCAATTATTTCGCCCTAAGCGTTGGGAAAAATTATTCCAGAGACGTGCAATTCGTATAGTTAAACCCAGAAACAGTGGGTTTTACTATTTCAATCATAAGGAATATTTTAGTATTGTTCTGATGGCCCTTGTAAATGCTAACTATAAATTTGTGTATGTAATCGTTGTTTGGTAGAGTATCGGATGGTGGTGTCTTCGAGTGCACCGATTTTCATGACAAACTATTGAATAAATCATTAAACTTGCCAGATAACCAAAATACAAGAGAAAATTTAAAATTTGTATTTGTAGCAGATGATGCGTTTGCATTGAACGAAAATATATTGAAATCATACCCTCAAAAAAATTTATCTCCGGAGCAGCCGAATTTTTAACTATCGTTTGAGCAGAGCAAGACGTGGAGAACGCTTTTGGGATTCTTGAAAACCGTTTCAGAGTCTTTCATAACGCAATAAATATGGATCCAAAAAAAATTGATTTTATCGTGCTTGCGTACTACACAATTTCCTACATAAAAATGTGCCGGAACTATTTTATTACTACCGGTAAACTATCTTGGCAAGATAATTTTTTGTAGTTATCGGTACCGAATTGGTAATTGTGTATTACTATTTATAACTATTTATTATAATTAAACAACATGGCTTTGTATTACGTGATTATAAAGAAAACATAAATATAGTGAAAGTGAATCAGTATCAACCTCACCGCATTTTCATTAATTTCCTCATCGTTATACATTTCTTCTTGTTGTAGATCACTGTCTGAAGAAATAGTTGTTCGACACTTTTCGTGCTCAACAGTAAATAAAAGACTATCATAATACCACAACAATGGCTTATACAAACCATCTGGAGAAGAACTGCTTCTTTTCGATTGCTTCACTTTCTTCAGCTCTTTTTGAAAAGCACTTCTCATATTGTTTATTTTATTTTTTACAGAATCGACTGTAGCATGTTGATCCACTGTTTTCTGAAGTTGCAATAACTCCTCATATGCCTTATTTCTAAGTGCTCTATTAGCATATACTGCATCTATCACTTTCCATAAACATTTATGGGCACGGTACATTTCAATAAACTCCTTTGTAAAGTCTGGATTGTTAGCCATTACTTTATAAACGGGTAGAAATTTTAGTCTAGAGTAAAATCAGGCCGGCCGGCAAATAACGTCCACAAAACACTACACACTTGAGTTTTTAACAATTTGCAACGAAAGACAGGCCACGACCTGTCCCCCAACTGAACGTGTGTAGCGAGAACTGGCCGGCCGGCCGCCTGACCGTGAATGGGTACCTTAAAAGACTTCTTGTATGTTCTTGTATTATGTCGAGGAATAATATATTTAAATTTATTTCTGGTATTTATATCATGGACGCTCAAATTGGTTTTAAATTTATTTTTTAGAGATTTAGATATGAATTTTGAATTAGTAATTAAACCATGCATAAAAACACCCAAATGTTGAGTTCTACGATTTGACATATTTAACCAGTTTAACTCATCAGAATACATGTATTCTGCACCTTTTGAATACGATATTGTTCCGCTTGACGAAGATAAGGGCCATAAATAAAATCAGCATAGTTAAAGTGGGAAAGTACAAGAGTTTCACATAACATTGCCATTAACTTGGTACTTAAAAGGTTTCTATTAGAATATAGTTGTTTAGGCGATACATATGACCTTTGTAGAAGTTGCTTAACATGATCGAAAAAGTAAGCTGACAATCAAGTAGAACACCCAGATTACGAGCAGAATTACAAAATGGTAATATTTGGTCATCTATTTTGATTGTAATATTATTTTTTAAATATTCGTTTTGATTTTGACGGATTCAGTTGAAGGCCGTGTTTTTTAGAAAGATCTTTTCGTTTGTATAATTCATGATTAATAGTTTCGTTATAAGTCTTTTGAAGAGAAGTGATAGTACATCTGAGTATCGTCAGCAAAAGCTTGTACCTTTCCGACATGAAGAGAGCTTATAAGTTCAGACGTGTAAATAATAAAAAAAATGGGACCAAGGATAGAGCCCTGAGGTACTCCTGATAATATGGCACTAGACTCCGAGTAAAACACCATTAACAAACACTTTTTGTGACCTGTTAGAGAAGTACGATGCGATGACAGTGAGTCGACGTCAAAACCGTAATATCTTAGCTTTGCCAACAAGTGTCGATGATTTATAGTGTCAAATGCCTTGAAGTAATCTAATAGTATAAGAATACTTTCAAGTCCATGATCCAGTGCCTCCATTATATCATCAGTTACCAAAGCCAAGGCGGAGGATGTGGAATACCCCTTGCGAAACCCGTTTTGCAATTCTAAGATCATACCATTATCATTTAAATATGAGTACATCTGGCTGCATAAAATTTTCTCCATTATTTTCGAAATGGCAGGTAAAATTGTTATAATGCGTAAGTCATTAAAGGTCTCTGGTTTTTTTGATTTTGGTAAAGGTAAAATATATTAAGTATAATCGAAAAAGCAAGTGTAGTGACAGGTCAAACTTATTAATATAATAAAATAATGCGACATGAGTTTTAAAAAATGTTCTTACCTTAGGAAGCTCGGTAAGTAATAGAGTCACAGCCGGAGTGTTACAGTTCCAAATGGCGACCAAACAAACTTTAGCCGCTTGCCTGATCTCCATCGATTTGGCATCCTGAGTAAAAGCGATAATCTTCTTGAGCGCCTGCAAGGCATTCGGTGCCGTTGCGACCGCATTCGCTGCATCCGGATGACTACACAATGACGTCAGAAAATTTAACATAATAGTTTTTGATTTTGTATTTGGTGTTTGGGTTGCGTCCAATATAAACCGATACACGTTCGTTATCAATAATTCAATGCGGAAAATGTTTTTAAGTAAGTCCAGAGTGCTTAATAGCTTTGTAGCTGCCGAATTTAACGTTTCACCGCCGATTTTCAAAAAGACCCTTTGAAGAAGCACATATATCCAGTATTCAAGATCATCCTTGTGGACTTTGATGACCTCTTGAAGGGTATCGAGGAATACCCCCATACCTCGTGTATGCGAATCAGAGAACATCTTGGTGAAAATCTCGGTGAGGTATTTCAATTGGCCTTCTGTCAGTTTAACCTCGGTACTGAGGTAATACTGTAGCGACAGTAGGCCATCCTTACGTTCCTGCCATGTAGTGCTAGCACAAAGAGCCAAGATCTCGTTGATATCCTGTTGGCAAAAGGTATAACTTAGTTGAATTAGAATAGAAGTGGTAAGAAATTTACAAAGCGAACCCACATAAACATTGTTTGAGGCGTTTATATTTGCAAAAAAAAATTTAATCAAAAAAGCAGAGCTTTCGGTGTTAGTTAACTAGGTAAATTAGTATATTAATATACTAGAGAACTTTTAGGAACATTTTACATTTAAAAAATTATGTGCCTTTTCATTTAACTGTATTTTAGAATAAATAAAAGTGCTAAATGTTAAAAAGATGAAAGTAACTGGAAAAAAGTAACTAAAATATACTAAAAAACCTGCGGGTATTAAAGACAAAATAAACATGACAAAGAACTTCCCATTTTCAATTTCAAATAGATTACCCAATGTCTGAATAGAGTAAATCGCCGATAAAAGTGGCTCAGAATTAAAAATTTCCAATAAAATCTTGTAAAAGCAAGAACAAAAATAGTTGTCATGAATCTATTAAAATTCAACTGTGAATTAATAGCTTTTAATATATTTTTTACGTTAAACTTTTAAACCGTACAAAAATATAAACTTTTAAGTAATGTATAAAGTAGGAAAAATTATGAGAAAATTGTTTACACTGCATGTCAAGTTGCAAAAAAATAAAAGATATTTGATCGTTAAGATATTTTTAACTAATAAATCAAAAATCCTTTATAAGTTTTACTTTCATTAAAAATCCAAACGTCTTTAAAATAAGGCTTTTTTTATTCTCAAAATTGATTATTAAATGGACATAGTTATGCATAACGCGATCAAGCGCCAAATTCGTTTTTTTGGTGTTATTGTGTCATCTGACGGCCAAATACCATGTTTTCCTACGAAAAAAATCTCGAGCGTTAGAAATCTATAGTTAAGGATATATTTTAAATTAAACGCCAAACGGTTGATAACACTAATTACCGAAAAATAGGTAATGTATCGCGTGATATTTGTCAAATTTTGATCATTTTTCTCGCAGATGCACCGAACTTAGCTAGGAAATATCAACAGACGTTTCTTGAGTGATTTAATTTAAATTTTCAAAAAATCCTGACTGCTATTTTACTAAATCGCGCATATGAAATAAATTTAGAGGTAAGTAGATACCAAACTATCTAGTGCTACTATGAAATAGGGTAGTAATAGAACTTTTTAGATAATCGTTAGTTGTTACAAAGAAACTCTAGTTTTATTTGAAGTTATTCTTAGTTTTCTTAGTTTTCAAGGTATGCTATAGCTATGCAGTTGTAATTTGCTTAGCTTATTATGTTAGTAAATAAAGTGGTTTAGTTTTACTGTAATTTTGTTGTTTCTTTTACTTTAAAATAAAAAGTGCTTTTACAGGATTTTCTAAAAGATCTGTAAGGGTTTAAATAGTTACTTTTCATTTTAAGTCGGTGTTTCTAACAAAATTTTCAGCTGTTCATAAACTACCTTCATGAAAAATAGGGCTGTCAGTCGAAATATATAGTCTAAAAAGAAAATACATGGCATTGCATAAACGCGCTATGCGACAAGTTTGGCGTGTGGTTCAATTTTGTAAAATAAAAAACCTAATAATAAGTAAAAAAGCATAGGTGAAAAGACTAGGTGATATTTTTTATCATAACTTCTAAAATTTATTACTTTTTGCTAAAAGCTTACATAGTATAATTTGAAATAGTGTCTTGGATATAGCTTGCAAAAATTAGATCTGTATTAGATTTTATCGATTTTTAAGGGTATTCAAAACTTAATTGTGTTTTCCCACAATTGTTATTCTGGTCGCGTTATGCATAACTACGTCCAAATGTGACTTTATCCCAAAATTGACTGATTATAATTCTCCAAATCCAGGAAAAAAGACTTAAAGAAATTGAGTATCTAGACTTGTTTTTTTCACCACAAGTGGTTAAACCGCTTCTAAAGGGAAGTGTTTATTCATATTATTATTGTTTGTATTTTTATGTATCCATATATCCATTTTGTACACGAATAAAACATATTTTTTACTTATTTTATTAATTCTTCCATCTTATTAATTTTTTCAATAACAGTTGGAAACACGATGATCTTGTGTGTGTTCGCATTCGATATACATACATATGCAGACATATTAAGGGTTTTTTTATTTAAATCATTATTATATTTACGAGCCATAATAATATAATCCGAGTATTATATAATTTAAAAACAATATAAGAAAATTAGAAAAGGAAAGAAGTCACTTATATTATTATTTTAAAAAAGCGATTCCTCAAAGGTTTTTTGGTGTATCTAAAATTTAATTTTATATTTAATAAGTCAAGAGGCAAAAAAAGGTGGTTCTGTCAAGTATAGAGTTTTCCTCGCTTCGTTTGGGTAGCAATTCACACAAACTTTCAATGTGTGTTATGAAAAAAGATTTAGCTTATAGCTAGAATAGCTTTCATTTTACGCGATGTAAGTCGAAATAGTGCGACCGTTATACAGTGGTTTTATTTCAAAACGATCCACTTTAATAACTTCTTAAAAAAAGAAACACGTCAATCTACATATACAGGGGGACGTTTAATTTTATATTTGACAAAGTTATATCAATCACCTCCTCACCTTCAGCTAACCTCACTTGTTTGAGAAAGTTTAAGGTCGATAACAGGTCCATTATTCACAGACATTTTAGGTCACTATTCGCTGGTACGTCAATGAATTTAATTTTTTTGAGTAGATATTTTTATCATCAGGAAGTTAAAACAAAACCTTTTCCTCGCGTATTGATTTTAATTTACCAGCGGTCAATTAAAACTGAATCAAAAAACAAGTCAGAGGACCCAAAGATTCAAAGAAAAGAAATTTACCTTAGTATTTGTAAACACAAGTGACTTATTGTAACATATAAAATATGGCTTGCAGGAAAATAGCACCTAAAATTTTAGGTCCTCTAAACACCCTCCATTTCATGTTAAATATATCTCTCAATATATTTACTTACTTAGTTACTGTATTTACTTAACTGTACATACATCAAAAACATGATCCAATACACCATTCTTATACTCACTTTGATTTAACTCGTAGTATTTTAATACACTGCTCTTGCCCTTTACAATTTTCTTTATATAGTACTCATTGCTTTTCTTTACAATTTAATAATCAATACATAAAAGATTTTTCTAAACCCTGGTGTATGTGACTTGTGCCAATTTAAAACATCTGTAACTATGACTTATCTTAAGTTTAAAATCTTTTCTGTTTTTTTTTTTGTTTTTTTATCTCTTCTTTCTTCATTCAAGACCAATTCCTTTTAGGATTCCCTTGACGGACCCTGCTATGTCGGAAACATGTTATGAATTTTAAATTTTATGTAAAATAAACAAGTGTAGGGAGACTATGTGTTTTTCAATTTAGCTTACCCTAGAATAACTGATTTGCATACTATTTCCAAATGTAGAATAAGTTACGAAAGTTGCATATCGTCGGTTAAGATGCAATAGCTCGTAACTCACACTTTTTGCCAAAATGAGATTTTGTTACCATTATATTTGTGGCATATGCATATTATGCATATGCAATATCTCCCAAGCCACAGTTTGACGATAATTTAAATATATTTAAAATAAAAAATCTCGTATCCCACACTCATAAATGCAATACCACTTAAGCCACCAAGCCACCACATGTGCGGCTTACGAGGTATTGCCGTTTAAAGCAAAACATCGCATCCCACAGTGACAGGTGTATTGAAGTGGCTTACGAGGTTTTGACATTGTTTGTCATATCCCAGTGTAGTAACCCACACTGTGTTTGTTTTGTGTATTGTTCGCGTTTTAATTTAAATTTGTTTTAAAATGAATAGCGCATTTAATTATGATGTACGTAAACGAAGTAAATTACTTTTGAAATGTGTTTACCATCTACAGGTGAGTGTCCAATTAGTTTTAGTTTATTAATTTGTAAGTTAAAAGGTGACAGGCGACTCTTGAAATAATTTACCTAGGGGGACTAACAAATTTAAAAAAATAGTGTATGGTGCGTTTAGAACTCATAAAACCTTTGGGGTTGATTAACAGAGGTCTGATGTAATGATGTAAAGCTAATAAATGGCTAAAGCCTAAGCTACTAAGCTACTTAATACTGGCAACGTTGGTCATGTTTTATGTCAAATTCTGAAAAGGCACACCAAGTTAAGTATTTTGGTTTGTGTAAGAGAAAATTGTTTTTTTTTCAGAATGTAAATCCACTGAGGTAAATGAATGTGCTTCTAGTAGTTCAGGAGAAAATCAACCGATTGTGCTAGTAACTGTGCCGCCAGATGAACAAGTTGGCGATTATGAAAAAGAGTATCCAATAGAGCCTCAAATCTTGCACAATTATTTGCAAAGTTTTGAAGACATTATGGAGAATGAGACGATAGCTACTCAACCTACTGTCGATTCCGTTACAGAATTCTTTTTAGACGCGAACCAACCAAGAGAAGAATTATATACTTTAGAAAGCGAAACTTCAAGCAATATTTCGCAGTCACATAGTGTAATCGACATACCATTTAGTGATGTACCAAACAATACAAATTTTGAGATTATGGAGGACGAAACGGATGATAATGAAAGACTAAACAGCCCCAGGTTAGGAGACATGCAGACCGAGGAAGAAGCATCAGCCATGATATCAGAAAGAAACAATGAATCAGATTTGGAGAGTGACTCAAGTTACCAAGAAGAAAATAGTAATTTAATAATAACTTCATGTTGTTCATGAAGACAGTGGATCAAGTAGCAATAATGAAGAAAATGTGACTAAAAAACGTAAAAGGAAACCTTTAAAACAACTATGGAAGAGGGAAAAAAATAGAATTCTTCGCGAGAAAGGACAAAAATATACCGGATTTAAAAAAGACGGCAAGACCAAAAAATACAAACAAATTGCCCCTAAAGCTGAAAGAAAAATGGGCCCACCTTGTGATTCCAATCTTTGTAAAAATAGTAAACTACGTTCCTGTTCAAATATTTTCGAAGAGAAAAGAAGGCAGCTTTTTGAAGTTTTGGAAAATGACTTGGGATCAGCGCAAACTTTATGCGGTTAATAATGTAGCTCTGTTAGCTGTTAAAAGAAGATACAAAAAAAATGAAAATTCGTCGAGAAACTTTTCCATGTTTTATAGTTCAACAATAGATGGCCAGAAAACGAATGTTTGCAAAAAACTTTTCTTGTCTACTCTATGTCTAGGAGAATCAAGTAAGCTCATGGGTTAAAAAGGCTGAACATGGTATGCATGAATCAAAAGTTGGCAAGAATGAGAATAGGGCAGCTCACTTACGCGAAAAGAAAAATAGTGATAAGGATTTTTTAAATCAGGTTTTTGATGAATTGTCTTTCTTGCCATCCCATTATTGTCGTCAAACATCATCTAAGTTGTACTTGGACCAAAATGTGCCGCCAAAAAAAGCTTTATTTAGGGCGTATCTTTCAAGATGTGAAACTGAAAATAAAAAATCTATGAGTCGAAAAACCTTCGATGACCTGTTTCAAGAAAAAAATCTATCAGCCGAAAAAAGATAGGTGCGATCTTTGTTGCCAGTATGAAGTACGAAATTTAGAAGAAGGACTTTATGCGATACACATTGCTAAAAAAGATAGAGCAAGGCAAGAAAAGGCGAATGATATAAAATTGGCCGATGATGAAGAGGCAGTAGTGTTGATGATGGACTTGCAAGCTGTAAAAGTATGCCCCAGTTTGAATGCTAGTTCTTTGTACTATAAAACAAAATTATCCTGTCACAATTTTACAATTACGAACATAAAAACTAAGCATGTAATGTGTTACTGGTTTAGTGAAGTCAAAAGTGACCTTTCTGCTTCCACGTTTGCGTCTTTGGTCGTTTGATTTCGAGATTCACTAACAACAGCAAGCAAATTATTATTTACAGTGATGGGTGCACCTACCAAAATAGGAACAATATCATGGCCAATGTCCTTCTTGTTTTATCAGCAACCAAAAATATTATTATTCAACAGAAGTACCTTGAGCGTGGGCATACGCAAATGCAATGTGATTCTGTTCATAGTAGAATTGAGAGTAAAATCAAAGAAACTAAAGAGATTTACCTTCCTTCGACTTATTTGTCAATTACACGAGATGCTCGCAGAAATCCATTTCCTTATTGTGCGGAATGGGTCAATTATGACTTATTCCGTGACTTTTCTGTAAAGGTCAATCAAATATATGGTAGTATTAGACCAGGAAGCAAGAATGTTACGGATATCCGAGCGATAAAATACACCTCCGAAGGAATAATTTTCTATAAACAATGCCGAAAAGAAGTCTGCCTTATTTGGCCGCCACTAAATTTGACTAAGAAGAAAATAAAAGCTCAAAAGTTTAAACATCTCCAGGAACTTAAATCAGTTATTCCTGTAGATTGCCACGCCTTTCATGATAATTTGAGTCACATGTAGGTTTAGTTGGTTCCGATGTTCCTATTCTTGCTAAAAATTATATTTTTTGCATTTTAATAGTTACATTTTTATCTCAAGCCCCTTAGATGGACCTAAATTACATAATTCTGTTAACCCACATTTGGTCAACATTTAATTCGAGCAATATCTCGTAACCCACTTAAAAAGCTCAAAATCTTGAATAAATCATTATTTTTCTTTTTACGATCATACAGGTATTTTTTTTGTTGAATATCCAGGATTTATTGGTTTAAGGTACCGTCGCCGCTCACGTGTAGTTAGTTTCTTCTCCTCCTTTAAAAAAATGTTCATGGGGGTTACGAGCTACTGCATCTTAACCGACGATATATTAAAGCCTAAAACAGATATGTTTTAGGTGTTCTGTATAATACGAAGTAATGTGCGGAGTTCATGAATTTTCTAAGCAGGTGAAAAGAAGCAAGCTTTATATAGTTATGAAAGAAGCAAACCGTATATATCCCATGCCGTAAATATTTACTTACTCGACAGGGTTCCCACAGTTCCCTGCTCGTTAACCTTTGCTGGGAACCACTCCACGAGTATGACTATGATGAAAATAGTACATTATTACACGGAACATTCAAAAGTCAAACAAGGAAGAAGAGAAACTTACGTCACTGGGTCTTTTAAACGAATCGTAAGACCGTTCGGAACAAATACTGGAAGTCTCAGACTCGTCCGAGTGATTATCTATGGACCTCATCGTTTTCCTGGGGCTTCTATACGGTCCCTCTGGCGAGTCCATCTAGAATAATTGACAATAAGCCAAGACATAATTTGATTTCCCTCGTTAGAAACTTACAAATGCGTCTGCCAAAGCACTCTCGGCTTCCCGGCTTTGCTGCAATATCTTCTGAGCCAAAACCGGTCTGGAAGCTGGACTGAGCGGAGGTCGATCTGTGCTTCGCCTAAACCTAGATAGGCTAGATCCCCTACTAGGACTAGTTTCTCTTGAAGTGTCTCTAGAACCTATATAGGTTTTGAGGTGTAAAATTCAGTGAATCAATTCATTCATATTATTTATCACCTTGAGTAGATCTAGGAATACCAGAAGATAATCTTCGTGGCCGTGGAGATTCGTGTTCCGCTGACCTATTATACAAGTACGCCAGGCGGGAACTGGGCGATCCCGATCTGCTTGTAGCTGTAAATAAACTTGTATGTATGCCAAAAAAAAATAATAATAAATATGTACAAAAATGTTACTCCGCAAAGAACATTTAAAAAGTTGCTTATTTTTTAGTTTCATAATAGCCTAAAGCCGTTTATTATAAAGAAAAACTGAACCTAAGTAAGAGTTGTGATTTCGATAAACGCTTAATGATGAATTACCAAATCTATTCAGTTTGACTCTTATAGGACACCAAATTTGCAAAGTTATGCTCAAAGATGACGAAGTCTACATTTCATTTCGTCAAACAATCACTTTAATGGATGGAATTCTCTAAGAAATACTTGTATAAATACTTAATGATTTTTATTGTGATACTTTTGATATTGATTCTTAAAATTATTTATATGTACCAAGCCACTTAATGGTAAAAAGAATTTGTAAATGGTTTTGTGATGTTCTAGAAAAAAGCTACAGAGTAGTGCTAAGTTTTTTATATGTTCTAATTAACGTCATTGAGTTTATTTGACGTATACTGTAGGCAAAAATTTAAGTTTCACTAGTAATTGAATTCTATTGAGTGAATAATCAGTTTATATGTTTTTTTTCACGGTTTATTTTCCTCTTTCGTTTATGAAATATGAAATCTACGGTTATCTACAGTTCTTGTCGAGCCAATTTTATACAGAAATTATAGTCATTACCTCAAGAATCTAGACATGTAATCGATCCTCTCATTTTTATGAGAGGTTTATCGGGTTTTCCTTTATAACCATTTTCTGACGGTTTCGCCGATTCAAAGTAATCATATAGTAAAGTATTCATATATCCCCTACAAAGACTTTAATCAATCCATAAAATACTAAGTCTCGAAACTAAGATCTACTCAAAAAGAAAAGATCTAACTATAAATTCAAATTCAAAATGGTTTATTTGTCAAAATATTCAGTTTTATAGCTCAATAAAAATTACAAAGAAAAAAAATTATATTGACAAATAGAACTATCCTCTCGATTATAGAACAACAAAGAAGGGATGAAAAAGCTCATTACAATTTACAGAAACAATTTTACAAAAATAACGTTTTTATATAGGCATGCAAAGTAAGATATACAATTAGTTAACCTAAGATTTTTAAAACAGGCAGCGGCAGTGCGACAACAGACGAGCGCAAGGAGAGAGGATAGACGAGGCGAAAAAAAGACTCCAAAAAATAACCCCAAGATGCGTGCATCAAGACCATAAGTGAAATTGCTCAATATAAGTGAAAAAGTCTCGGCATAATTTAGAAGAAAAATCAAGGTCTTACTTAACCTTATTAATTGATAGGCCTTACACACAAATGGCAGTTACAATCCTTTCATACTTTAGTACGGTTCTAGGCAAAGGCATGAATTTTGATTTAAGAGCTAAATAGCTTAAAGAATATGTTTCTGAGACCGAACCAAGGATTTATAGGCAGGCGACGGCTAATTTTTAGGCTAATATGGCAATTGTTAACAATAGGTACAAGATGGAGTCTAAAACTCCATATTCTCCAATGACTTTATACTGCATTCATACGACTAAGGCTCTTATATGAACCTGTGGTATGAAGACCAGCGGCATTAAAGGTCACCAACGCACAAAAACTGATGAGACTATAAAGACTGGTTTGTTTGGAATTACTAGAGCCATCAGAAGAACACCTGCGGCACCTCTAAACATTCTTGTTGTGCTATCGGAACTCCTAGTCTGAAATTGAAAGAGAGGTCATGGTGGAGCATAAGAGGATGAAGGATAGTGCAGAATGGCGCAATGTTCACTTAGGAAAAGACTATATGGCAATCGCTCTTTGGATGTGTAACATACCAGCGAGTGGCAAAGTAAGTTTAAAGAGAGGCTTTCGGGTGGAAATTCCGGTAAGGGAAGAACGGTTAACAAACCAAATCAAGGAGCTAAACGATTTTCAACGGTGTCATAAATGGAAAGCACCAAGTCAGCCGGAGCCGGAATGTACAGGAAGGAAACGAACTCAAGAAGAAACGAATCCTTTCCACTAGGAAAACACACCACAGTTTTCCAAACAGAGGTGCTTGCTATATTTCAAGTAGCAAACAAACGGGATGCATTCAAAGGTAACGACAGGATGTGTATCTACTCTGATAGTCAAGCTGCCCTCAAGGGGATTTGAAAACCCAGGGTCACCTCAGCGTTAGTGCAGTGAAGAGTGCAGAGACGCATTGGAAAGACTGGCAGCAAACAAGGAAGTGATACTGTGTGGATTCCAGGATGTCGGTGGCAATAAACGGGCTAACGAACAAGCAAGGCGAGGTTCATAGGGGGTAAGGTTCAAAAAGGGCATATCCAGTACCCCCAGAAAATTTATGTTTGGGTTGGTATATTGGGAGAAGGCATCATCGTCCCAATATTTATACCAGGTAATTTAAATGGCGACATGTTTTCTCATGATCAGACGGTCATACAAAGAAATTTATCTTTAGAAGAATGCTTACTACAATTCCAACAAAATGGAGCACCTCCTCATTATGTAGTTCCAATGGGTAATCATTATCCTAACCAGTGGATTGGAAGAAGAGATCCTTTGAATGGCCTCATACTCTATAAAAGGCTATTCAATAGGACCTAATAGGCAATCTACATCCAGGACCTAACTCCTCTTGACTTCTTTTTGTGGGTCACCTAAAATCTGTGGTTTTTAAAACGCAACCTGAGTCACTAGAGCAACTCCAGCATAAAATAGGAATGCTGTGCTATATCCAAAGAAACATTTATAAATGTACGTGAAGAATTTAAAGGTAGGCTTTATCATTGTCCTCAAAATAACGGAAATTATTTTTAACATTGAATTAAATAATAATAAAAATTTTAAAAAAGTGTTTTTATTTATTTCCTTCCTTGATAAACAGAGAAGAATTTTCTGAAATGTGGCTTTCTATTCTATGGTATCATTGGAAAGCATTTTTCAAGAGCTTTAAGATGATGTATCACTCTCGATGTTAGGGTTATATCTCACCGGTGTCCAATGGATTGTACAAAAGGATTAGATAGTATGCTTGTTTCTGTTTCTCCTTCGTTATATAGAAAATGTCTTCAGCGTTGTTTTATTCAGTTTTTCAATTTTTTAAATTGTTACTCAAAACTCCTGCCTTTTCCGTATCAAAACTATATTGCTACCTAGTATTTACAATGTGTATCTTGTCTAGGTTTTTTGATAGGCTCAAGCACGTTTCTTGAGAGGTGTCAAAGTAAACTATGTCTAGCGGCGGCTATACAATTTGAAAAACATTTGAGATAGACGCACAATAAGTTAAGCGAAATTTTCTTAAAATAAGTTATTGTTGCATTCAACGTATTCAAAATATTTGAAAAAGCAATAATATCACTTACGTTG